>NC_134484.1:110121381-110421381 GCF_040206685.1 Ascaphus truei | reverse complement strand
GGAAAAGACAATAGGGGACATGAACCCGCGGGAGTGTCTGGTTTACCTGGACGATATCATTGTCTTTGGGAAGACCTTAGAAGAACACGAGGAGAGGCTGCTGAAGGTGATAGATCGTCTTGGCCAAGAAGGATTGAAGCTATCACTCGACAAGTGTAGGTTTTGCCACACCTCAGTGACCTACGTGGGACACATCGTGTCTGCCCAGGGGATTGCTACTGATCCGGCCAAAGTAGAAGCGGTGGTGAACTGGCCGCGTCCCGATAATGTCGCGGAACTGCGATCCTTCCTCGGTTTCTGTGGGTATTACCGTCGGTTCGTGGAAGGGTACTCTAGTCGAGCTAAACCCTTGAACAATTTGCTGAAGATATACCCTGAAGATACTGGGAGAAAGGCCACGTCGGCCCGTCAACCGTTTGGCGATAAGTGGACGCCTGAGTGTGAACGGGCCTTCCTGAACTTGAAGAAAAGCCTGACAGAAGCACCAGTGCTTGCATATGCTGACCCAGAGCAACCATATGTCCTGCATGTGGATGCCAGTCTCAATGGACTGGGCGCTGTCCTTCATCAGAAGCACCCCGAGGGGCTTCGGCCTGTAGCCTACATCAGCCGCAGTCTGACACCCAGTGAGCAGAAATATCCAGTGCACAAGTTAGAGTTCCTGGCTCTCAAATGGGCGATCACGGAGAAACTTCATGATTACCTCTATGGTGTTACGTTTGAGGTAAGGACCGATAACAATCCCCTCACGTACATCAATACTTCCGCCAAATTGGATGCAGCCGGACACCGATGGCTGGCGACACTATGTAACTACCGATTCTCCCTGAAGTACAAGCCAGGGCCTCTGAACATTGGGGCCGATGCTCTATCACGACGACCAGGATTGAGTGCTACCACTGACGATGATGAATGGAAAGAGATCCCTGGACCTGGGATGCGAGCAATGTGTAGTATAGCGGCCGTCATCAATGATCA
Organism: Ascaphus truei; assembly: GCF_040206685.1. NCBI lineage: Eukaryota > Metazoa > Chordata > Amphibia > Anura > Ascaphidae > Ascaphus > Ascaphus truei. Next base: position 110,420,403 of record NC_134484.1, on the reverse strand, counting down.
GGTCGCTTTCTCTGAACTAAGAGTTGCTGATTCGTTAGGGTGCCAGTCGCAGGCGATCCCTGCTGCCTACTGCGACCCCGCAGGGATGAACATAACCCAGGACAAAGTCATAAGATGGAAAGACTTAGTGGACTATCAATTAAGAGATCCAGTGATCAGCATAATCCGACAAGCCGTTCAGCGAAAGAACCCCGCTATATTGAAGAGTGCTCCCCGAGATCTGGTCGCGTTACTCATGCGTGAGGTGGACAAGTTCGAGATAGATAATTGTTTGCTCTATAGGGTAGTCCAATATCATAACCACCCTGATAGGCGACAACTAGTTCTACCCCAAAACTTGAGATATATGGTGTTGAAGTCTTTACACGATGAACACGGGCATCTCGGTGTAGAGAAGACTTTTGGGCTAGTCCGAGACCGGTTTTTCTGGCCCAAGATGCGGGAAGCGGTGGAACAACACTGCCGCCGTTGTTCCCGGTGCGTTCAACGCAAGACGTTGCCTACCCGAGCAGCTCCCATGGCCCATCTGAAGAGTTCTGGTCCAATGGACCTGGTGTGTATGGACTTCCTGTGTATCGAACCTGATAGTCGAGGAATCAGTAATGTGCTGATCATCACGGACCATTACACCCGCTATGCACAGGCCTTCCCCACAAAAGACCAGAAGGCTATCATGGTAGCGAAAGTTCTATGGGAAAAGTTCTTCGTTCATTACGGTCTTCCAAACCGACTTCACTCCGACCAAGGGCGAGATTTTGAAAGTACTCTGATCCGAGAATTACTTAAAATGCTGAACATCGCCAAATCCCGGACGACCCCGTCCCACCCCGAAGGAGATGCTTTACCTGAACGATTCAACAGGACCCTGTTAGACATGCTTGGAACCCTGAAGGGAATGCAGAAAACAGAATGGAGTCGTCATGTAGAAACTTTGGTACACGCGTACAACTGTACTCGCCATGAGTCCACTGGGTTCTCCCCGTACTTCCTCATGTTTGGGCGGGAGGCCAGACTTCCAGTAGATGTGCGTCTCCGAGTATCAACGGACGGGATACTCAATACCACTCATTTTAAGTACGTGCAAAGGCTAAAAGACAGTCTGCAACAAGCTTATCAACAGGCTGAGAAGTCTACAGCCAAACTGAATGCTGGTAACAAGAGACGATATGACAATAAAGTCAAGTATCGAGAGTTACGTCCTGGGGATGCAGTGTTACTTCGTAATTTGGGAATCCCCGGAAAACATAAACTGGCAGACCGGTGGAGAGATGGCGTGTATGAGGTAGAGTCACAGATGCCCGGCCTCCCGGTCTATCGCATCAGAGACACCGATGGCAGGGTAAAGGTTTGGCATCGTAATCACCTTCTCCCCATTCCCCAAGTGGGAGACGAAGAAGAGGAACTACAGGCCACACCGCTCAACGGTGAGTTCGATCTATCAGAGGTGGGTCAAGAGACTGTAACTAACGAGACTCACTCTGAAACTCCTGAAGACCCTATGGAGGGACCCTCTCAAAGGGACCATCCCACAGAAGGGGCATCTCCCGAAGGAGCTACGGGTAAAGGGCCCCGTAGGCCAATGCCTACTAAGGTGGCACCAACAGGCCAGCCTTTGGATCCACAGAGCCCGTGTTTTGTACCCTCACAGACATTTCTCCCCTCAAGGGAAGAGGCTAGGCCTCAGGACTATGCGTATTACTCCCCCGAGGGAGTTGCTGAAGAACAACTCCGACGGAGTCAACGAGTCAGGTACCCGCCAACTCGGGTTACCTACGATCAAATGGGGGCACCCCATTATGAGGCTCAGCAGTGTTCTCGTAGTAAGATACAGTCTGTGATTGTGATGCTCAACGAGTTATGCAATCTCGTTTAGAGTTACCTGTGCTAAGTTATATATATTACTGCATTTTTATTATATAATTTTTGTACATTGGTGGGAAGTTATGTGGTCCAAGCGAGGATGTTGGAGTTTTCACCAGGGGGAGGATGTAGCCAGGTCCCCCTTTAGTGTGGCTGACCCCCTCCTCCCTTTTGGCAAGACGCTTTGTGCGAGGGAGTGAGGGGGGCCGGCGCGCGAGCAGAGGAATCCCTGGTAGCTAGTGACGCGAGCGGGCCGGTTGCCGGGGACGCGATCGGGCCGTCGCTAAGGCCGCGATCGCGTTGCCACCGGCCCGGCGGCTCGGGAAGCACGGCGCCGCCATGTTAGGGCTGTTGCGCATGCGCAGTGGCAGAGCACAGCGCGGGAGGCCCCAGATAGCTTGCGCATGCGCGAGATGAGTCAGCCAGCCCCCAGGGTGCATAGGGGCAGAGACACCTGATGCCAGGGAGCCAATAGGGCTGAGGGATTTGCCTGGGAACAGATGGATACATTTCACGGGGTTTGCAGCCACACAGGCAGTCAGGATCCGGACCAGCTAGGGGTAAGAGGTGGATGCAGGGGTGAGTGACCCTCTGCATTAGGCCAGTACCCGTGGCTGGAGCCCGGGCAGGTAACCTGCAACTCACGTGCACCAACCAGGCCTATCACCAGACATAGTGGCTGCGCAGTCACACATACACATGCACAGTGGTATTTGACTTTGGGGGTGCGAGACATTTGGGTGGGGGTTACTGGACACGGGGTGGGATCACTCTGTGGGAGGTTAGCGTCCGCCGTGACGCCAGAGGTGGTAGCGTCCGCCGTGACGCCTAGTGTGATTAGCGTCCGCCGTGACGTCTAGTATGGTTAGCGTCCGCCGTGGCGCAGTGTGATTAGCGTCCGCCGTGGCGCATGAAGGTTGTGATGATATATGTTTTGCTATGCAGCAAAGCCAGTCCTGTTTTATATTGTTTGCTTTGTGTGATTGTTTCCTGTGAGGGCCTTCTTCCACTTCGTTGGGATCCCTCCCAGGTGGAGGCGTTGCACCACGAAATGTAGCATATGCATGTACCCCAGGTTCCCCAAGCGGAGGCTTAGGCTCCTGAGAGCCACACAGGTTGCACAGCAGGTAGTCGCGGTTGTATTCATAGGGAATACCCGTTACATATATATATATATTAACTTGCTCTAGTCCCCATACCATCATATTATGTAGCTTTGGGAATGCCACCAGATAAGTGCATTTGAGTAACTGCATGCTTAAATAGTTGACGCAAAGTTACATACCAAGTGAAATTGAGTTATGTGATAAAGTGTAAGGATTCTGCGTGATCCGTGACAGTTTTTTACTTCGGTCCAGGTTTTCTGTCTCTCCTGCCCTTTCTGCTCTCTGTGGCCATTTTGGGTGCTGGCAGGCTGCTTTATAATTCTGCAGTTACCATAGCGAGTCGCCGAGCAAAGTTCTGTGTGTTTGCAGCTCCTGTCGGTCTTTGCAGTAATGCCTTATCCTCTTGCCTGTTTTGAATTTCTGTTGCTGACCCCGGACCTTGACCCCGACCTCGCTGCCTTCCGCCTGCCCTGACATCCGCTTGCCTCCTTAACTTTGCACCTATGCCTGTCCCCTGGACTTTGCACCTCTGCTGCCAGCCCTGACCTCTGCCTGTCCCCTGGACTTTGCAACTCTGCTGCCAGCCCTGACCTATGCCTGTCCCCTGGACTTTGCAACTCTGCTGCCAGCCCTGACCTCTGCCTGTCCCCTGGACTTTGCAACTCTGCTGCCAGCCCTGACTTCTGCCTGTCCCCTGGACTTTGCACCTCTGCTGCCAGCCCTGACCTCTGCCTGTCCCCTGGACTTTGCAACTCTGCCGCCAGCCCTGACCCTTGTTTCCTTACCGACTACGGATACTCTTAAAGGACTCTGTCCCTGGGTTGTGGTGGGTTTATTTGTATCCCTACTTCAGCCCTGTGGGTCCGCCTCCCGATTTGTGACGAGCGCCGTCACATAAAGAAACCAATCGTATAGGCTGCTTTACCATGTGTTTCCCACAAGTACTTATTACATCAGATTTCATGAGACTTTATTTTCACCACTTGACGTTGTATGTATTGGTGGGCGAATGTGTCAAAATTTGGACTGCAAATGTCTGTACAAACTTTTTTATGTAACCACAAACCTACCAGAAAGGTTGGAACTTATGTTATTCAGAAGCCGTGCGGAAGCACGCAATTCCACTTGTCTCTATTTGAGACGTTTTTACGCTGCACGTTTTTTTTTTAAAGTTTGTGTCACTGTTAAATTTCCTCCAATTTCCTCAAATTTTTGTTTGAAATACATTTTTTTTTAGTGGCATCCTTTATTAAACAGACAAATTAGCCAGGTTAAACTTGCCACGGAAAGCTATTTTCGTAACGGATTTGGACTTTGGTGAAACGGTTGCCCATCTTTCGTCGTATGTTTTATGTTTATGGGCTTACATCAGTTCATGTCATCATTAGGAACTTTTAGATAAAGGCCAAACAAAACAAAATACATTTGCAAATTCTGAGATTTCTGTATACTGTATGTGGATTTCCAAAAACTATAACCAGGGTCATTTCATTAAAGAAAGCAGGATATATTTGTAGCCATGCCTGGTGGCTACCAGTCTGCCCTCCCTGTCACGTAAGTCCGGATAGCTGCAGGCCGTGTTAGGACCCACCATCTTGGTTACCCCTACTCTTGCAGCTTCCTTGAGTGGCAGGAGTGAAGGTGTGACAGGGTCTGTGTGTTGCCCATCTGGGTGCAGACCTTCTACCCTCCCCTTCTGCCCTAAGGAAGAGGCAGTTCTAAATTATAGTCAGTCTAAGTCTCTCCCTCTTGGGATTGAGACGTGCCCTCAGCCCCTCAGGGGCTGAAGAGAAACCCCAGGCCTCAAGGTTGATATCTGGCCTAGGTACCATCCAGAAGCGGTGGCCTGTGACTGAAGAATGCATTCACTGTATTACCATCTGCAGTGGATGTGAATAAAGAAGGCCCTGTTTTACATAGACTCCTTGCCTAAGTCTAAAGTCTATTGGGGGGGGAGGCGTATGAATGATGAGTTCCACTGTGGGGACTGTCTCCAGCCACGCTGGAGCCTGCAGTGGATGGAGGCGCTTGCACCAAGAGGGGAATGAAGCCTGAGACATCCAAAAGCCTGTCCTGTTATCCCAATGTCATCGCAGATCCTCAGATCTCCTGCAGCCTACAGGTACCATGCACCAACCCACACCTGGTAGCGAGCCAATCTTCCAGAGCGGTGGTGGGGGGAAGGAAGGGGAAGCAGCGCTACATATAATTTAATACACAATAAAAACACCCCAGGCCATTATTTCACCATGGCAAATCTTATCAGTGCTTCCACAGGAACTTATTTTGGCTGTACAACATTTGGTGAAAAGAAGTCTAATCTAATTATAGAGTGCAAAGGTTCTTTAAGATGTCCCAGCCAATATCCTTCAAAGCATGCCGCCTAAATGGAACAGCCTTATTCATACAAAAAGGCTTTGTCTGAAGTCCCTATTATTTACATGAAAGCTAAACTAGTAGTTCAATATTTTATTACATCTAACAATTAAGGTCTAAAAACCAACATCACTACAAATGCTGTTTTTACAGGGGAAGAAATGTTTCATCACAGTAACATGATTCGAGTAGCATGCGGTTTTAAAGATGATAAAATTATTCCATTCTACTTTTTATTTTACAAGCTTCCTTAAACCAAGAACATGGCCTTTTAATAATTAGCAGAGTATTTCTAAATTGAATACAAATACATTGCTATTTCAAGCTTTAAACAGATTTGTCTGGTATTAAGAGAAAGATTGGATGTATATAAAAATCTCAATATCATAAGTGTTATGTAATTTGTAATATTGAAGGATTAAAATGATTCATGTTCACCTTCCATTTACAGTATACACATTTAACGTCATGCCAACTTGCAATTCACTTAACACCTTTTACACTGTCACTCTTTAGGAGTCGTCCAGGGTGGAAACAGGTGCGCTGTGCCCTGCTCAGCCGGGTGATTCCTGGCCGGCTGGGTGCGCGCGTGTCTGGGGGCGTGTCTGCCACGAAATCACGGAGCTGGTTCGCCCTCATTGGGCAAACCGCTCATGTGACGCGCTTGCGAGCTGCAAAATCAATTTTGCTTGTTCGGCAAGCGGCTGAGTGCCGAGCAGGCGCGCCCGCTCACGCAGGCCACGTGCATTGTCGCAACATGTCCAGCATGAGCGAGCGCGCTCAGCACCACCGTGGACGAGGCCTAACATGTAATAATTAGGGGGAAATATGCCAAATGCCAAAAAGTGTTTGAACTGTCAGTGAATAGAAATGTGGACCATTTACACAGCTCAACCTGCAGTATGTGCTATCGAAGTTTATTCTGATCTCAATTTTCACTATATCGAGGCATCATTTGTCACCATTTTGTTTTAAAACTCTTATTATGCTTAAATTTTGCTAAAAATGTTTTCTCATTCTTTCAGTTTGTTAAAACATCGACTGGCATTGATTATTGAATAAATGGCAATTTAAAATGGACATCTCTATTCCTTTATTGTATAGATTACGTGCCGCATTCAGTAGACCTGTTTTTACAAGTGATATACTTTCTACTTTACCTTCTTTTCTGTATGTATTAAGTAAATACAATATATATTGTCAGTGAATAAATAAGTTTCATGGGTGCTGAATTTGAGATTTATCCATACACCAGATGGCATTAGACAGGCACTGACTGTATGTATAATAGTATTCATATAGCCCCAATAATGTACACAGCACTTTACAAAATGACAATATAAGGTAAATACATTATAGATAATGGGGAGAAGTGCAACAGGTAAGCGAGAACATGAGGCAAAGGGAGACCCTCCCCTGAAGAGCTGATAATCTACGTGGTATGTGAGGAGGAAGAACTCTAAACCTTATGGATAAAAATATTGAGATCCTACCCCCACTATTAAAAAAAAGTTGCACAGTCAAATGTCACATTGTTCATACTTTCTGTTAGTTTTCAATGACAATTGTGTGGGTTGTGTGATGTCACAAAATCAGAGGTGGGCTTTGCATCCTGCGTGGTACATGTTGAAATAGTGTACAGTCTGCTCTAAAGGAGTGCTGAAACGTGGCAGGATTTCCAGTATCCAGTATGCTGTGATCATGTAATAATTTATGCTGTGATCAAATATGCAACCTGTGATCTTCTATTATCCATTTGATTTTTCCTTTCAACAAACCATTTAATGTTTTCTTATGTTTAAAAGGATTGTTTTCCCTTTGAGTATGTTTTCTGAAGATGTCTTATGGGAGGTGTAGTTGCAGTACTGAAATCTATTGAATGTGTGAGAAGATTTTTGATGAGGAATAAAAAAATGAATATTGTTAAAAGCACTTTAATTTTTATCGTTACATTTTTTGTTGTTAATCGTAAACACTTTTTGTGGTGGTTTACCCCTGGGAAAGTCGGCATAGTTGTTTATAGTTCAGTTAAATACCTTTTATACAATATATACACTCACACACACGTTTTATTGAAAAATTTATGTTTCAGTCCTCACAGAGGGACCTACACGCACTGTACCTTTACTTTACCTTTTTACCATAATTTCCATTTTATTCTACTCTTCCACCTGAACATATCCTCATCTTGTACTTTTCCTACTCTGTCTTCTCCTTTTGATCTCTCAAGCTTCTTTGTGTATTCTTCTCTCTGTATACCCTTCTCTCTTCTTACGATTCTTGTCAATATTTGTCTCATGCTCTTTTCCCTAACATTACCCCCGCTTAAATCATGATACCGCAATGTGTGATGCTGAGAGCCCCTGTCCCCTGGATCTTAACCCATCATTGCAGTGGACATGCAGTGCAGTTTGGAGGGGGTTAACTGCTCCTAAAAGATCAAAACTTCACACTCTGCATCACTGTCTCTTATGCTTTGTCTTGAATCTTAACCTTCACAGCTGTAACCCCTGGTGTGATGCAAGCAACACATTCGTACTGCCCCCTGCTAGGTTCCTCCCCAGTGTGCAATGGACATGTGATTTATGATTGATATAAGATCAGCCAATAACTAAGGTTATATCAGAGACGGGACTGAGCAGAGAGGAGCCTTTAAGAGTAGTTGGCAGGGCACGTGGAGTTAGATCTGCAGGAGCCTGGATGACTTCAGGCTCGATCGGGTGAGACCCAGGGCCAGTCTATGTCCTGCTAAAAGAGAGCGGACATTGACTGGAGGGAGAGCAGTACAGCGTATAGAGAGGCCCAGCAGATTATCGCCAGGAAGCCCCACGAAGTAGCGAGCACCATCGGAGGGGACCCTACCCAGTTGCAGTTAAAGTGGTACCAAAGAATTTTGCAAAGTACAGGCCTGTTACACTTTGTTGCATTAAAGAGCTCCAACAGTAACACCACTTTTCAACAACCCCAAATTCCCCCCTGTATGTGAACATAAGCAATTTGATCAATTTAAATTAAGGGGAATTAAGACGATTGCTGACCTAAGGAGCGACGGGAAGTTCTTGAGCTTTCAGGCTTTGCGAACCAAATTTGCAACCCCAGAATTGGATATGTTCAAATATCTCCAGATCAGACACTTCCTACAATTTTTTTCCCCAAAATTGGAATTTCCCCCTCTCACGAGTTTTGAAATGATGTGTAAAAACAAAACTTATCAAAAAGGTCTAATCACCAAAATATACGCTGGAATGGAGACCTCAGCAGACTTGCCTGATCATGAGTACTGTATATGCTCAAATGGGCAGCAGATTTGAACATAGATATAGATAAAGAGGATGGGAAGATATATGGGAATCGGGGGCAAGGACTTCCATATGTACCACGACAAAAGAGAATATTTACAAGATATTATTCCACTGGTATCTCACCCCAGTGAGACTAAAACAAATCTAACCCCTGGCTACAGATATATCTTGAAGAGGCTGTGGGCAAAAGGGGGACATGGGCCACATATGGTGGACATGCCCAGTAATTCAGAAATATTGGATCACCATACAATCTCATAAAAGAGGTAATGGACCTCACCATCCCGATTGACCCACTGACCTACATTCTGGCTAAACCAATTGAGGAAATTCACCGGCCAGTAAGGAAATGAATCTCCTTCATTTTCACAGCTGCGAGGTGCGCTGTTGCGGCATCCTGGAAGAAAGTGTCCCCTCCCTACAAACAAACTGTTAAAAGGAGCATCAATGAAGTTATGTTAATGGAGAAGCTGACTGCTTTTCTAAAGCAGTCCACATGTGAGTTCTACAAACCCTGGGACCTCTGGTTACAGCACTGATTTGGTTTAAAAGCTACCCTCCCAATGGTACTAGATTTTGATTGGTTGTGTGATGGAGTCGGCTCCCGGTGGCGGGTGAGAAGGGGGACCCTACTACCCCCCCCCCCTCTCCCCTCTACCTTGCCCCTTCCTTCCCTACCCCTCCCCCGCTCCCAGCTCTGTTTCCCCTCGTTTCTTCCTTCTTGCCTCTCTCTCGACTGATCCCCAGGCCACTCCCCTCCTTCCTCATTGATCCTTTCAGGACCAGATGACAAACAATAGAAGGATGCCCTCCTCCCCACCTTCAGTCAAGGACCACAAAGTGATCAAGAGGCCTCGCCGTATCTGGCAAAGTTCTACCTTGTCTGTCCTATATCTTTGAAAATGTACCCATATTAGGCTTCGTATATATTGTGTACTGTTGTTCATTAACTTCTGCCTAATAAAAACGTTTGAAAAAAACGGTGTGCCAGCACCATCACATAGGCCTAGATTCCCAGGATTGGATGGCCGCACTGACATTGACATGCACATGTGCAGCGTTGATGTATAATGTTATGTGGATGTGCTCTAATAAGCTTGTGGTTATCCTTTGTTAGGATCAAGTTTCCATATGATATACAGTATATGAAATCGGTTATATCACACCTGCATTGTAGTTGTTTCCCATTGTCTGACCTCAAGCCACTTGTGGCAACAGGTATCAGTTTGGGTCCTAGAAAAAGAGGAGATTCACAGCTATCAGTACAAAATTCTTTTTGCTTACATCATGGTCCCTCAGAAGTGACATCCAAGGGAGGCCGTATACAGTAAGTTGTGAACCATTTTCTACCGGTTTGCTGCTGGTTTCTAATTTGCTATACAAATACAGTATATATATATATATGAGAAAAAGAAGAGAGAGCGCACGCCCCATAGTGTAAAAAAGTACATTTAATAGTGACAAAAGGGGAAGAAGGGGGAGGAAAATCACTCACAAGGGTAAATTAAAATTAGGCAATTTGTGAATAATATCACCGCCAATCTGGTCACTCTGCGTCTGTATTACACAATCCGATGTACCCTCTAGGCTGTAGAAGTGGGGTGGCTGATGCAGGGATCCAGAGGAACCTTCAAACGATTAAAAACAGTCTATTTGGAGTCCCAGAGGCTGTCTCCTGTATTAGCTGGCCGCAGTAGTATTCCACGCTCGATGCAGCCTCCTCGTGCGCATGCGTGATATCGTAGTGACATACAGTCTCGGCCAGCTTTAAACTAATGCAGCTGCCGCCGCAGTTAAAAAACAGCTGCGGACGGCGCGCGGTTATCTTCGGCCGTTTTCGGGCGGTTTTCCGGTGCCTCGGGCGCTTTCAATAGTAAGCGCCATTAGCGCTTATCTATTGAAGTGGCGCCGCGCGGGAAACTTCGTTTTAAACGGAGAGAAGACCCACGGTTAGCCCGCGATACACCCGGCAAGCTTTAGAATAAAGCTGGCTGGGACAGTAATGACGCTCCCTGACGCGTTTCATCACAAACAAGCGACTTTCTCAAAGGGCTGATCATTAGATGTATTAGAGCTGTGTATTTATGTCCACAGGGTTGCCTAGCAACCCGTTTCTGCCAGATGATAGGTTCAAAATCATGGGTATTCGTGCAATAGGTATTAAGACGGCCAGTCAATGACATTAATGAAGACATATAAAAACTGGCACTGAACAAAAATACATAGACTAATAGAATGGGATAAATAACTATAAACAGAAGAAATTTCTACTTAGAATAAGTATTAAGTGATACACTAACATGACTAACTACAAGATGAGCAGAAACAAAATATACCTGAATACATAATGCAATGTGCAGCGTTGATGTATAATGTTATGTGGATGTGCTCTAATAAGCTTGTGGTTATCCTTTGTTAGGATCAAGTTTCCATATGATATACAGTATATGAAATCGGTTATATCACACCTGCATTGTAGTTGTTTCCCATTGTCTGACCTCAAGCCACTTGTGGCAACAGGTATCAGTTTGGGTCCTAGAAAAAGAGGAGATTCACAGCTATCAGTACAAAATTCTTTTTGCTTACATCATGGTACCTCAGAAGTGACATCCAAGGGAGGCCGTATACAGTAAGTTGTGAACCATTTTCTACCGGTTTGCTGCTGGTTTCTAATTTGCTATACAAATACAGTATATATATATATATGAGAAAAAGAAGAGAGAGCGCACGCCCCATAGTGTAAAAAAGTACATTTAATAGTGACAAAAGGGGAAGAAGGGGGAGGAAAATCACTCACAAGGGTAAATTAAAATTAGGCAATTTGTGAATAATATCACCGCCAATCTGGTCACTCTGCGTCTGTATTACACAATCCGATGTACCCTCTAGGCTGTAGAAGTGGGGTGGCTGATGCAGGGATCCAGAGGAACCTTCAAACGATTAAAAACAGTCTATTTGGAGTCCCAGAGGCTGTCTCCTGTATTAGCTGGCCGCAGTAGTATTCCACGCTCGATGCAGCCTCCTCGTGCGCATGCGTGATATCGTAGTGACATACAGTCTCGGCCAGCTTTAAACTAATGCAGCTGCCGCCGCAGTTAAAAAACAGCTGCGGACGGCGCGCGGTTATCTTCGGCCGTTTTCGGGCGGTTTTCCGGCGCCTCGGGCGCTTTCAATAGTAAGCGCCATTAGCGCTTATCTATTGAAGCGGCGCCGCGCGGGAAACTTCGTTTTAAACGGAGAGAAGACCCACGGTTAGCCCGCGATACACCCGGCAAGCTTTAGAATAAAGCTGGCTGGGACAGTAATGACGCTCCCTGACGCGTTTCATCACAAACAAGCGACTTTCTCAAAGGGCTGATCATTAGATGTATTAGAGCTGTGTATTTATGTCCACAGGGTTGCCTAGCAACCCGTTTCTGCCAGATGATAGGTTCAAAATCATGGGTATTCGTGCAATAGGTATTAAGACGGCCAGTCAATGACATTAATGAAGACATATAAAAACTGGCACTGAACAAAAATACATAGACTAATAGAATGGGATAAATAACTATAAACAGAAGAAATTTCTACTTAGAATAAGTATTAAGTGATACACTAACATGACTAACTACAAGATGAGCAGAAACAAAATATACCTGAATACATAATGCAAACAAACAAATATATATATATATATATATATATATATATATATATATATTTATATATATATATATATATATGCAGTGTTCGACAAACCTATACATTTGCACGCCCCGGGCGAGTGGATTTAACATCGTGGCGAGCTCCTATTGGCCCCAACAGCACACGTGTGGTACTAGGTGGTGAGTAGATTTTTTGGTGATTTGTCGACCACATATATATATAACCTTAATAATGACATATACACATATATTATATAAAAAACCTATAAAATTATAATAACCAATAATTGGATGGATAAATAATGATTTGCATATGAAAATAATAAAAGTAAAATTTAATAAAAGAAATAAATTGAAATGAAATAAAATATAATAAAATTGATATAAAGAATTAAAGATGGGGAAAAGGGACATAAACAGAGACTTCTCTAAAGATGTGTATGTGAGTACAATAATAAATCATAAAACCCACTGACAACTGATAAGACCTAAAAAAAAATACATATGAACAGTATATATAGTTATTAAACGTTTATATAGAATTGGCCTGAGAGAGAGAGAAGAGAGAGAGAGTGGACAAGGCCTCCTATTAGATAAAAACTAGATGGATAACAAAAATATGTACATATATATATATATATGTGTATACATACACATGTATACCATGAACATGTGTTGTAACAAAGGGGAGACAAGAAGATGAACACATGCATATACACATGGAGAACAAACTAGAGACCAGATACGGTGAAGTGAAACCCAGTACCAAAGCAAGGACAGTCCACAAAAGAGGAGGAGACTAAACCAAAGTGCTTGCATCTAAACACTCATTCTGTCCACCAGGGGCAAGTGTGCCCAAATGGTGGATCCATAACGTTTCCTGTCGGCAAAGAATCTTAAATCGGTCACCTCCCAAAGAACAAGGAGAAATGTATTCAAGCCCCATGATGGTCATGGATTTGGGGTCCTGGTTATGTGCTATTTTGAAATGGCGGGGAATACTATGAGTATTAATCCCCTTTAAAACATTTCTCCTGTGCTCTAGGAAGCGAACACTGAGAATGTGTGGTGCGGCCAACATATTGCTGGCCGCAACCACAATGCAATAAACTACAAAGGAACTCTGACAGTTGATGTATCTCCTTACTTGATAAATAGTGCCTCTGGTAAAGGAACTAAATTGAGACTTAGTTTCCAAATGTTTGCAGGTGATACACCGACCACGTCCGCACCTATGGTTACCATTGGGACCCCCAATTACGGACGTGGTGGATGGACCAGCTGACATAAGTTTGGTAGGAGCTATAATGCTCTTTATACTCCTAGCCTTCCTATATACAATGGAGGCTTTTTCTGGAAGAACAGATTTCAAATGAGGATCACACTTGAGGACACCCCAATGATCATTAAGAATTTTATTAATGCATCTATAAGACTGATTGTACGTGTTTATAAATCTCACAGTGGAGAAACCAGTATTTTTAGTATCTTTTGGGCATCATAACTCAAGCGCGACCCCCTCTTTTTGGCTTTACATTTTTTAAACATAGGTCTGCTAGCTAAAAATTTCACTTTACTGAAAGAATCAGAGACTAGTTGATTATCATAGCCTTTGGCTAAAAACTTCTGGCCAAGTATATCCGACTGCTGGAGAAAATCACTTTCTCTGGTGCAGTTTCTTTTTAATCTGTGAAACTGCCCCAGATGAAAGTTTTTGAGCCACTGTTGATGGTGATTCCTGGACGCATGAACATAATTGTTGACGGAGACAGATTTGAAGTGGGTGGAAGTAATAATATTTGAATCTGAATCTGAAGTAAGAACTAAATCTAAAAAGACTATGGATGCTGCATCAATGTTAAATGTAAATTTAAGTCCTAAGGGGTTATTGTCAAAGGAACTCAAAATATTGGATAAAACAGCCTCCTCTCCATCCCAAATCATAATAATGTCATCTATGAAACAGCCATAGTACACGAGGCCCGCCCCAAGGTCCCTATTTTGCCACACAAACCTCTCCTCCCAAAATCCCATGAAGAGATTTGCATAGCTGGGGGCGAACCTCGTTCCCATGGCCGTTCCACAGATCTGTAAATAATAAGGGTCTTCAAATAAAAAATAGTTGTTGTTTAAGATAAATTTTACACTATCCAAAATGAAATTTTTATGTTTGTTTTGAATACACAAGTCCTTGTCCAGCCAGTATCTTAAAGCTTCAATCCACCTGGCATGGTCTATACAGGTGTAAAGTGAGGCCACATCACATGTGGCCCAAAGATAAGTGGATTTCCACTTAAAATCCGAGATGGACAAAAGCACGGAACCGCAATCAGACCCCCCAAAACACCGCTATATGCAAAAATGGTCGGACGAACTAGGTCTCCCAATAGACCTGGAAAACTGGGAGGATATTTGGGAGCAAGCTCCTAAAACCTCAATTTGTACGACAATAAGAAAAAACATCTATAAAATTATATTCCAGTGGTACCTGACCCCGGCTAGACTGAGCCAGGTCTACCCCGGCACACATGGGACCCTTGGATCGAGAGATAAACCCCCAAAAATTCAAAGCACCTAGGTCTACTAGCCCCCCCAAACAATTGGAGAGCAACACGGGGACACCTCTGGGCAAGTCCACATCCCCCCCTTCCCCCCCCTTTTCCCTTCCTCCCATGTTTGTCTCCCACCCCCCCTCCTCTCCCCTTTACTATTTCTCCTACTGAAAATGGAAAACTGTTATTGGTCCTTCTCTGAAAGTAATGAACCGAAATGTTGTGGGCCCATGACACTACTGTATGTAAATTTATCTATGACTGTGACCAATAAAAAAATTGTTACAAAAAAAAATCCGAGATGGAGTCAATGACGTGGGCGTATCCCTAATATGTGACCTGAGCTGAGCTACAAAGGGTTGGAGATAGTAATAAACATACTGAGATAGACCCGACATCATGGACTCCACCCCGGATATGATAAGCATACCAGGGGGACTGAGCAAGGACTTGTGCACCTTGGGCAAATGATAAAAAACAGGAGTGCGTGGATGTGAATTGAATAAAAACTTAAATTCCAATTTGGAGATAATGCCATCTATTTGAGCTTGAGTGAGGAGTTCCTTTAACAAATTCTGATAGCAAGCGACCGGATCAGACTCCAAAGTGGATTAGGAGGCTAAATCACCCAGGAGTCTGCGTGCCTCATCGAGATACGCAAAAATGTCCTGGATGACAATGCCTCCCCTCTTGTCAGCCAGCCTGATAACAATATTCTGATTATCTTTAAATTTGTTCAATGCGTCCAGTTATCCTTTGGAGAGATTCTTATTGATTTTAGTTTTCCTACAACATAGTGACTCAAAATCCCGAAGTACCAGATTATAAAAAGCAACCACAAATCCCCCCTTAAATTAGTAAGGGAAGAATACCGACCTGGGTCAATCTGGTACTTCTGGTATCCTTTTGAGTGATTTTCCTCCCCCTCCTTCCCCTTTTGTCACTATTAAATGTACCTTTTTACGCTATGGGGCGTGCGCTCACTCTTCTTTTTCTCCTCTAGGTTTCCATTGGATGTGGTTCATCCATTTTGAGAGCAGCCGGAGACCCCCATACCAGCATCAATTGTCTAGTACTACAGTATATGGACTAATTCAAAAGGACTGGTTCTATAACTTTCTTTCTTAAGTTTTCAGTGATTGCACATTTAGCACTATATACAATTATTGTTGAATCTATTTTGTTACTATATATATTTACTTGCCTTTACAAACAAAGCAAAAAAGAGAAGTGTTATATGATGGTGCTTAAACCTAATATATTAATCTTCAATAAGAAAATATCAAGTGATAATAGTGCATAGAATGGTGCAAATATATATATATATATATATATCTATATATATATATATATATATATATATAAAAAGGAAAGAAGAGGAGAGAGCGCACGCCCATAGCGTATAAAAGTATATTTAATGAAGGGGAGGGGGGAGGGAGGGGTAAAAAACGCACTTACAAGAAGTACAATAAAATCAAGCATATGTGATAATAATCACCACCATCCGGTCTAACTGCAAGCTCTTGGGGCAGTCCCAGGCTCCGTTGGTGAAGGAGCAGCGTCTCAGCAAATTTCCAGGACTGATGTGAGTCATCCGGTCAAATTGCAGACTTTGGGGGCATTCCCAGGCTCCGTTGGCGAACGAGCAGTGTACCAGCAGATTCCCAGGGCTGGTGTGCTTTGAATAGTCCCAGACAAAAAGTTCCGTGTAGGTAGTGCCTGCAGCACTAGCGCTAGGATCAGTCCGCTCCTGCGCTGGATGTAGACTTCAATGTCAGTGCGTCTGACGTCACGACGCTCCCTGACGCGTTTCGTCAGTCTCGGCTAACTTTTTCAAAGGGATAACGTGAGGGGGGAGGTCCGGTATTATATACACACTCCAATGATGGTAATTGATGAAAAAAAACCCTACTCAGCTGCAATCATTATCCGTGCTACCAACACTATAGAAAACATGATTATATAAAATACACATATTTACCCTGAAAGAATTGGAGGAGATGATAGAATAAAACTAAGATATATATTCAATAGCCAATCATATTACTAAACATACATATAAGTTAACACACAGTTAAACATGTATTAAATATAAAATAGTTGGCAATAACATAAAACAACTTAGTACAACAACATAATTTTCTAGGGCTCAAACCCAGATTGAAAATACTAATCCTGTATGTGAATCAAACCCCATCTGGTGTAACCACGGGAAACATTGCTATACATCAACATGGTGCAATGATAATACATATCTAAATCCCACCTATAGATAGAGGGATGATCACACACAGGCCAATGTGGAGTATATTACTTAAATATTGGTGATGGAACAGGAGATCATATGACATTAGTTCTGCTGCAAAAAATGGAGCAGTGCTCAAAACATACTGTTCTCTACTTCGATACAAAGACCACAAAATGTTTTGTCAATGACACAGGGACTTTGTATGTTCTGTTGCAAGGTCTGAAGGTCCTTTAATAAATGTGGGATCGGAGGCTACCTAAAAAGGTATAAGAATCTTGGCTGTAATGTCATCCTAATGGAATATATTCTCTTAATCCAGAATATACAGTATTTTGACCATTCTTCCAGATATTTCTTTCGTTTTCTATATATGTAGGGATATTTGACTTGTAGTGTTTTATATAAGGTTCTGTTCTTACCCCAAGATAGGTTAAATTACTCTTCTGCCATCTGAAGCCAAAATTATTTTCAATACATTTCTTAGTCTCAGAAGGCAGGTTAACATTCAATACCCAACACACAGATACCCGGCAAGCTCTCAAAACCCCCCCAAAATTACCACAATATATACATATAAGTGTCAAAAGGGGTGCTACTGGGCGTGGCTAATTGTATAAAACAAGAAACAAAGAAGTCTAGAGCAACATCTATTGTGACAAAAATACAAAGTGAAATACCTATATAGCTCTTGATAAAAGGGTAATTTAGTTAACCCTTTGGCCAAAGCGTATAAGCCTTCGAGCCACTTTCAAGGCATGACCATAATATCGCAGGTCCTAACACTAGGAGGTTAAAATCCTTATTTACCTCTATAATTAGAGGAAGGACGGTCCTGGCATTGAACCTGTCGCAACCAGCTGCATGAAAAGAAAACCTGCTTACCTGGACAGTGGGGAAGGGCGAGCTTTAAACCCTGGGTGGGAAATGCCACTAACCTCCAAAACAGCTGAGACCAGCTGGACAAAGTTAACAAACACACAGATGCCCAGCAAGCTCTCAGAAACCCCCCAAATTACACACACACACACACATACACACACACACACACACACACACACACACACACAACGTAGGGTATACCGTCCCCCAAGGTACTGAGGTGCTCTTGGACACCGAACCTTCCCAGTGTCTCCAAGACCCAACCCACCCAAATGTGTGAGACAGCGCTGACCCCACTAAAGTGTTGAGTTGGTGCACTTGCTGGATAACGGTACCTGCCGGGTGTGTCCACAGCCAGGTGCGCAGTGATGCTAATGGGATTCACGGATCCAGGGAAGATAACCGTGTAGCCTCCGCCTCTATGGTGGGTGGGTCCTGCATGGATTGTACCACTGTATGCAGTGTTTCTTTAGTGCAGGTGTCTGGTCCCAGATCACCGGTGAACAGGAGACCACTGTGTCCTGTCTGGGTCCCTCACTCTAGTACTTCAGGGCAGTGTCCTTATCTATGGGCCTGTCCCTGCAGCAACCACAAGCTGAGGGGAGTTGGGGCCTAGCTGGGGACAAATGGGGGTTTCTGGCCTAGTGCAGGAGTCATAGACCCCTGCACACACAACCTACCCCTTCCTTGTCCCAGCTCTGACTGCATGTCTCACAGTGTGCCAAATGTATCTACATCCCCTTCAGGGGAAACTTGCGCCCTATTGGCTGCCATGAGTCAACTGCTGCCTTGCCCCTATGCCTACTGGGCGCTGTAGTTCCCCATGCAGAGTTGTCTCTATCTATGCCGCCACTCTGTGCCGTCTGACCATGCGCAAGCTTCGCACATGCGTGATTTAGACAAAAATGGTGGCGCCCTGTGAAGGGAGCTGCCGGGGGGCCTCCGGCGACCCGGTCGCCTCAGCTATCAGCACCCAATGCCTGCCACTGTTCCCCACTTCTACCAGTGCTCACCGGGTGCACGCGCACTCCTCTGCTGACAACTGCATGGTAAAGGGAACTGCGAGGTAAAGGGAAGGCAGGAAGCCCAGAGGGGGAACTCTGGCCACATGTATTTGTATTCTAGTTACAATAGACCATAACAGTATATAAATGCATCTTTTGTCATGTGTGGGAAAAACTTTTTACGAAATCTGTGATCCTGCTTAAGAATATGCTGTATGTGCTTCAGGTTATTGATTTATTTCATCGTGATTTTTTCCAGCAGTATTTGTATTTCAGAACAAATAAAACGTATAAAAATAAAATGGATCTATATGCAATTGATTAACATATGAATATAATTATTTGGGTAGATTGAGCACTTTATATTAATATCATATGCTGACTAATAATACACAAATACATTTGTTTCCTAATATTCAAAAAATAAGTCACACTGTTTCCATTTACTTGTATACTATATGTTTCAAATTAAAGCCTGTATGTTATGACAGATGTTAGAATTGTTTTGTGTAATCCAATTTAAAGGATTAGTATTTTAGACTTCGATAAAAGCTGTGTACAGTAACAAGCAGTGTACAATTTTCCATAGTGTATGTTGTCACGGGAGACCAGGTTATTTACACGTTTTTACCGGGATCATACATTAAGCAAAACAAGGTCATGAAATAAATTGTAATTTATTCAGCATAAATTCACTTACACACAATGATAAACAAAATACAGAAAAAAAACTCACTTATTGTACTTTGGGCCTGGGTTCAAAAACTAGACTTTCCTAGGTGCCGGGAACTCTTTGGGCGAGTTTTACCCTGACTGGGACTCCTGGAATCTCCTGGAACCCAAATCGGCACAAAGTTCCACACGCCACTGGTATGTTTTCTTCTGTGAACTTGGTCCCTTCTGACTGCGAGTTACTCCAAATTTCCTGGAACTCAAATCGGCATAAAATCCCAGCTGCGTCTGCTACGATCGTTTCTGAGAACTTGGGTGCAAAAGTCAGGACTTAGACTCTGGCAGGCTTTTCAGGCTTGAATTTGAAGCCGGTTGCTCTGCTATTCGCGTAGAAGCAACTTTGAGAAGCCTGCCCGCGCTCTTACTACTGGAGAACTACAATCTGATTGGCTCACAGATTCTTATAGTATTCTGAGTTTCATTCACAAAACTCAGCAGCCAATCAATGCAAGGGAAAATTCCCAAGCAACCAATCAGAGCCAAGCCGGCTAGAAAAGCTGGGTCAGCGGGAAATCTGAAATAGCCAAGAGAGATGTGCAAGCCTGCCACCTCTCTCCCTGGCTATCTCAATGCCACCCACTGGGGCAGGCTCCACCAGGTCTGGCAGAGCACGTGTCAGCCCGGAGGACTGCAATTGATCTCCGCACCTGGTACTCCGCCTTTCCCCGCTGACCAAATGCTATTCTCACCTCTGGGCATCCTCTGACTGCTTTGAACTCAGATGTCCAGCAGACATACCAGCGCCTATGGTTAGCTTGGGCAGCCTGTTTGGATATTCGTTGCTATTGTAAGAAGCACATTACATTTAATGAAGTATATTTTACTGTACTTCAGAGTCTTAGGGGACAGACAAGGAAACATTTTGCAGTTGTATTTCTATCTGCCTTATTCCCTACACACTTTCTATTGGACTCAGTCTGGACTCTCAGAGTCCCCCCTCAACCTTATATACAGTTGGGGTTCCCACGGACCCTATTCTGGTGATGAGTCACTTGGGCACAAACTGGAGTACTCCCCGTAAACTAAGGATTCCCTCAGCTACAGGAATAGATGTTTAATCCCTGTGCCCCATTCTCCTTTCTGGGCTGTGCTGAAGCAGGGTACCCTAGTGGTGAGTCACGCTTGCATTTTCAAGGGGAGATATTGCGGGACAATGTGCCTACATTTATCCGAGAATCAGGCATGATTCCTGGGTACATTTATGGGGGAACTGACAACTCCGGGCCCCAACCTCCTAGGCACATTCTGTCAAAGTGTCCTTTGCAAAACCCACCTTGAAACTCATACCGTAGCAATCCCTGCTTATTGGCATACCCGGAAAGGGAAAAACACAAAAAATACTTTTATTACATACAATACATTGGCATGGTACAACACTCTTGGACCCTTATACACGGGTATACATTTGCCATGCACAGTAGCACTCCATATATTTTTTGTCAATTCGATATAGCATTGGGTAGCCCTGTCTTTTGTTGGACCCTTATACACAGGTCAGGGGAACCAAAACGGGATTAACCTTTATTTGATAGCCTGCTTACCCACTACCGTCACATACTGTATGTGTTAAATTGTGAGCCTTCCATAATCTGCATTTCTCGAAATATCGTCCAACAGCAGGCACATACTCCAACTTCTGCATGGCAGGTTGTCGTTAACAACAACCTTGCCTATATGCCGTTTAAATTTTTAAAAAAAAAAATCTATTTATTAAAAAAGAAATAACGAAAATGTCTAGGTTTGAAAATTAAAAAGTAGGGATACTTTTTCCATCCTCATATTAGTATTTCCAACTTGTTTCTCAGACATCATGAGAAAGTCCATGCTTTTAAAAAACAACCCTCATCCTTTTTCATGTGGGTACTCAACAATTTAGTGTGTACAGGAAAAAAGAGTCTTGAACTGTATTAGATTATAAAGACAATAAGCTGGGTTGGCCATACTGCTTTTCTAGTTGATCATTGATAAGGTAATAGGAGCTACAGGGACAGGGACCAACTGCATTCATTCAAAGAAAAGTGTTTCTGATGAATTCCTATTTCATTGTTGATTAAACGCTCTCTTCCAGAAGATAACACATGAGAAAACACATTTTGCAGACACTATTTACTTCTCCTGAGTGTTATTAAACGAATCATTCGGAAAGGAAAAGAATAACTGTTCTTTCACAGCCTGTGTAGCTTAAATCTCTTTTGAATTAGATTTTTCATTCCTTCATTCTGCGTTAGTGTTTTCCTATTCAGGACTACTTAGCCACCGCCTGGGATCTCTTGATAGACTCTGATAAAAACAGAGGCCAGTGTGTTTAAAATACTGACGCCACCTAAACTGTTTCCATAGCAACAATAAAAGCTTGCCCTTGTCTTGATTTTTTTCTAGTGGCTTTCAAAAGGGAAAAAAAACACAACATTTTAGTGCAATGTATGAGACAGTCACTGCTAAAGAATTTATCATTGCTTACCATGAAATACAGGTAGGTCCGTTACTAACCACCGTAGTTTCACTTTCTAGCAATTCTGCGAATGGTCTGAAAATAATACATTATTTCTATTATAATTTACCGTGGGCTCTCCATTCATTTATATTCACACAGATACACACACACTCTTACATCACTTGCTTTCAGGAACCTTTTGACACCTCTAGCCATAAAACACATCCACACCGGGGGAAGGACCAGCACAGATAACATTCCAATAGACACTGTTGTTAAGTATACCTTTTTTTGCTTGCTTCATTCATTGTAACATCGCCGGAAGAAGAGATCAGTGTATCTCGAAAGCTCGCACAAATAAAAGCATTACGTTAGCCACAGAACGGTATCATCTATTTATTTTTTGATTATTATAATCTATAAATAGTTTGGAGCAAATAAACATTAGATGAGAGTGGGTACAAATTAGATTACATAATACCATGTTAAAAAAAAAAAAAAACACACAAAGGGAACCCAGAGCTACATCCAATATGACAAAAAAACACAGTGAAATACCTAATGCAGCGGGCATTATTTTCTCTAAATGGAATTTCAGGATATGCCTGAGATCCTCACGAGTTGTGCCGTGACAGAGTAACACAGTGTGAGACCTACCAGGGTCTGCCTTTATGTAATAGACGCGCAGATAGAGGCTGAATCAGTCACTCTAACTGCGCGCCTCTCACAGGTGATAGCGGGGGCTTTATTAAAATTCTAACCCCGTTATGGGGTGCCGGTATCCCCATGTAAAAATCCTGTGGGTCACATGACCGTGGGATCTAAACAAAGCAGAGGGAATACCGGCACCCATACCGGGGCCTGTATCTCGGGATGTAGGAGGTCCCCGAGGCTGAAATCAACTTTATTCAACTCAGGAGTCCCCCTGCTCCTGCACACTAGTATCAAACATCCCCCCCACAATAAAAAATTATTATCTTAGCGGATAGCTGCTAAGGTAATGAAGCTGCTTACATTTTATTTTTAGTCATAGTGTGCATGAGCACAACAAAGTTGATTTCAGCCTCAGAGACCCCCTACTTCCCGAGTTACAGGCCCCGGTATGGGGTGCCGGTATCTCCTCCATGTTAAAATCCACGTGGGATGAAAACAAAGCAGAGAGATACCGGCACCCCATACCAGGGCCTGTTTCTCGGAAAGTAGGGGGTCCCAAGGCTGAAATAAACTTTGTTCAGCTCAGGAGACTCCCTGCTCACACACACAATAAATGAAAATGTAAGCAGCTTCCTTACCTTAGTGGCCATGCAATTCCCGCTAAGGCAATAAAGGGGTTAAGGCACAGTACTGTAGCAGAATACAATATGTATTTACTATGCACCCACTAATACACAACCCACCCACCCAATGTGTCCCCCCCATAAAACCATGATTTATTATTTTACACACAGGATTATTACCCCCAGGCTGACGAGGGTACCCGGTGGTCTCGGCGAATGTCCACAGGCTTGACAGTGCACCTGGGGGGTACCCACGTGTCTTGGAGTCTCCGGGTGGTCCCCGCTAGGTGCCATGAGCCTCCAGATGGTTCCCACGGGTTATCACGGGCCCCAATGGGTTCCACGCTTGGTCCCACGGGTGTCTGGGGGTACCAGGGTCATCCCCACAGGTGTCTGGGGCCCTTGAGTGGTTCCCATGGGTGTCTGGGGCCCTCAGGTGGTCCCTGTGGGTCTGCAGGACCCCCACATCTATGGGGACCCAGTTCTTCCCCACAGGTGTCCCCCGTGGGTCCACAGGTGGTACCCGTGGGTGTCTGGAGATCCTCGGGTGGTTCCCGTGGGCGTCCGATGGTCCTCAAGTGGTCTCCATAGGTCCCCGCAGACCTAAGGTACTAACCCTGTATGTAAAAAAAAATAAAACATGTCCTACACTTAAATAAATACACCCCCCTCCCCCCCACCAAACACATACAGTACAGTAATGGGCAAAATAACTATTATTCAGATATGGATAATAGATTATCTGCCCATTATTAAACACAACATTAGCCAGCATACATAAATCAAGTAAATAAATACAGTTCTACTTACCCCTGCAATATGATGGGCATCCTCGTCAGCTTACTGCAAGGCCCCTGTCCTCCGTTGCCAGAAAAATACATAGCAAATACAAACTAATGGCCCCCAGCCCCTTAATCACCTTAGCAGTTAATAACCTCTACAGTAATTAAGGGGTTAACCCACCCTGCCCTGATACCCACCGGGGAGGTTTAACAACCCACACTGGACCCACTGTACACACCCTGTACCCATTGATTGTTATAGTAGTGCATCATACCCATATAATAATATGGACATGATAAGCCACTATAGCACTCAATGGGCACCTAATCACAATACATTAATGCACAAAACACACAATAATAAAACATTAAACCCACCGAAACACCACCATTCAATAAATAAAAACGGTTTTAAAGGTTTAAAGGTTTTAAATAGTACAGTATAAACCCACCTCCCCACCCCCCAAAACAATTTGAGTATGCACCTCCTACAGTGTGTACACTGTAGAAATAAAAAGTGTGATTTTAAGAATGTAGATATTGATAAAATATTAAAACCATGCATCACATAATGTTTTCTTGAAAGCACTCATTTACTGTATTACTGTATGCCCTTGTTGAGAAAAAAAAGAGAAAAAACAGTATGCCTTTTTTTTTCTTCTTTTTTTTCAGACTACTTGAAATTCACATTTGCAGTGAAGTCATTCTTGGCAAATTCAACTGAAGGACTTATCACCCGTGCACATGCGTGTGAAACTGGTCACAGGACTCTACATCACAGCCTTGAACATAATGAATTGCTCTGGGGAGGTGTTAATAAGCAGTTGAATGCACTTTTGCAAAACTTTCTTTGTGAGGGGGGGAAGGTGCAACAACAGCAACTTTGTTCAGCCAAGAACCCAAGGCTCAAAGTTAATGTGTCTTTGTTTTTTAAGGAAGCTACCATGACCCGAGGGAGTTAAGGATAACAACTGGAATGCCTTTTGCAACTACATTAGCCATCTTTGTCTGTGTGAATGTAATATTTCGACAAACAGTATGAAAAGCAGAGCAAGCCTAAAAGTTGAAAATATTGAATAATAAATATAGAATAAAAGCTATTAATATTTATTTTTGTTGTGTCTTAACATAATTAATTACACATGTAAGTCTACTGTAAATATACTGCAAAATGCAACATCATTGATAAAATAAGAGTAGTGATGATAACAATGTAAAAATGTATTGAATATGAAAACATACATTAGCATCATACTGTATAATGTTTTGTATAAAGCGCACAAATATTCTCTTCTCAATAAAAATTACATTGTCACTTTAATTTGAATCGATCATACAGTATGCTGTATGTACAGTGGATAGTGTATTGTCCAAAATAATAGTGTGGCAAAGTTGTAAAAGCATCAAGGTAATATTGACTGTATAAAAGTAAAAAAGCAGCATTTAAAAAAAGCGATATTAGAGATCCATCAAACGTCCTCCTTATATTTTGACGCTCGATGTCAACGTTTCTTTTCTGGGAAAAAAAAGATGCTATTATTTCCGGTATTGCGCATGCGTCAAGTCGCGCTGTAGTGTGCATGTGTACAAGCATTGATACTGTACTGTATGTATGGCAGGCATACAGTACACTATTGTAGTGTCATTGGGAATTAAAGTTAATACTGTACTGTAAAGTGTAATACAGTATACTGTACTGTAGTACATTATATTTACCTTCATTATAAACTTTGCCAACCGAGTGGAGATGAGCCAATGTCAGAGGTGTATTGTGCGTACAAGTTGGGGTCACTTCTGTAGTCTGCATTATAGTTGACAGGTAGCTGCTGAAGCTGGTAATCATGTCGGTACTCAGGCTGGTAATATGGTTGGAAATCAGGCTGATAATCTCTCTAGTAATCTGGGGGGGCCAGATAGCAAGGATTGCGGTTCACCAGGTTTTCACTAATGCTCGGAACGTTATTGTAAGCCGGTGCTGGTACATTGCTGGATCTGGAAAGACAAATCTTACATGGATAAAACCCGACCTTTCTCCTTGTAAGGAATCGGGGAACATGTCTTTTGCGACGTGTTCCCTCCTTACCTGTCTTATCTCAGACCTCTGCTCTGGCACCAGCGCGTGTGCGCACCCCCGCTCTGCTTACAAAGTGCGCAAGCACACGCAGCTCTTCTAGTGTGCCACGGAGCTTAGCTCCACCCCCTTGGACGCGCCACACTTCCCTCGCGCATGGTGCGCACACATGATGACACTACCCAGCAGAGTGGCAAGTATTCATTTAGCCCACTTATCTCCTGCAGCCAATCCTTGCCTCCAGAGGCCGTGCCTCCGCTCCACCTCCCTTGCTACTGGTTCCTGTGTGCTACATAAACCCTGCAGTTCCTTTCATACCTTGCTGAGCATAACTTGTTGTAGCCTTGAGCTCCTACGTCTGTTGTGCCTTGCTCCTTGTCCTGTGTTTATCTTGCAGTTTAACTCTTCGTGTACCAACCCGGCTTGACCTTGGAACCTCTCTGGATACTGACTCCGGCTTACCCTCGACCTTGCGGATATCTCCAACCCAGACCAGGGCTATACGGACTTCCACGATTCTGATCTCTCCAACCCCAGACCACGGCTAACGGACTTGACTATTGTGAACTCTCCATTTCAAGACCTTGGCAAGTATCCACTAACCCACTCTTTCCAACCCAGACCCGGCTACATTTGACAGTCCGCCTGCCAGGCACGCTTCCGCTGCTGTGGGTGCGTGGTTTACTACTTCACCACCTCAATACCGGGGTCCTGTCTTGCTCGTGGGCAGCGCAAGCATTACACTCCTTTTGTAGTTGCCATGAGCAAACATACTGTCA
The DNA here is from genome assembly GCF_040206685.1 of Ascaphus truei. Classification (NCBI taxonomy): domain Eukaryota; kingdom Metazoa; phylum Chordata; class Amphibia; order Anura; family Ascaphidae; genus Ascaphus; species Ascaphus truei. The sequence goes on along the minus strand of NC_134484.1, from coordinate 110,393,354 downwards.
AAATGTGGGTTCATAGACCAATACCCTCTTCTATCTCCCGGAGGAGGGGCAGTGCAAAAAAAGCAATCTTCATTAGTTAAGGTTTGCCTGACCGAATGCTTTCACCCACGAACGTTCGGTGAAAATGTGAAAAAAATCATAGTTCGAAATTAAATATTCCTAAATTTCTGCTAAAGTTGCCTTCTTATCTGTTCCAGCATTAATTGCAGAAAATATTAAAAATGCATACCTACAGTCAGGTTTGGTATACATGTACAGAGTTGGCATGGTGTCCATTCAGCAATTGTGCAGGGATAACAATGTAGAAAAAAGCCTACAGCATTGTGTTTTGGAGCTTTTAATTATGAAACGCCTAAATTTGATAACGTCTTCAGCGTCTTCAATGACCAAGGTCAATTCACAATGGATCACTGTGGTAGACTTTGTTTTTATCTGGTTTTTAATCACCTGCAAATTAACACAGTAGCACAGTACATACTGTAACTGTACAGTACTGGATAGTGCAATGGGAATTCATTCATTTCTGCCACCTGGTGGATACGCGATGAACTGCACCAAAGAAATCAGAATCCAGGTAATTCAAAGAAATCTACAATAGTAAACACAGGTGTGACTGGTGCGATTGGCGGTACTCACGGCAGCGTTCACGGAAGAATAACGCGTGAATGTCGCGTGTAATACAGCAGACTTCACAAACGGTTCCGTGAAATGTTCGAATAACGTCCGCTGCATCTGTATTTAGCAGGTACACTACATGCTTTTCCTCCTGTAACACAAACTGTACCTATTAAACAGTGTTTTTGTGTGTGCAGTAAATGGCATACTGTAGGTTAGTTAGAAGTAACTTCACCTAGCACAAGTAGAGGAACCACAGTGTAACCTATTTCATGTGCAAATATTGTAGGATCTGAAAACAAGTCAAATAAAGTTATATATAGTGTGACAAATGCCCCTCTTTTGTAGCGCTGACGTCTGTCTGGGATCTTCCCGACACAGTCTTCTAGGGTTAATTATACAATAACAGGATCATACAAAGTATTACGTTGCTTAACTCAGGCTTCTGCCTGCTTTATTTTCATCCCAGTTAGGGACTGCAGCTTTAACATGTGTAGGCAGGAGGCACTCAGCTATTAACCTTCAGCGGTTTACTCATATCAGTGTTATAATATTTCCCACACTGTTACTTCAAGAAACAAAAAAAACTAATCATATAAAGAAATCCTATGCCATTCAGGGATCTAACAACACAGCAGAATCAGCCTCTCTAACTGCTGCTGGGCCAACTAACCTGGTTCCCCAGCTTAAAACAATGCCCTCTCATTTAGGGCCACTAGATACAGCATCTTTTAGATGTCAGCAATGCTGTCTTTTAGATACAGCAATAAACGTTTGTTTGTCTTATCTGTTCATGGTGGGAACTTGGCCCCAAGTGTCCAGGCAAATCCTCTGGTACTGCGATACTTGAAGGGGGCGTCCTTCCCGAACTGGATGCAGGGGAGCAGCGAAACCCCCAGCCTCCAGGCTCTAAGAAGAGAGACTGAAATGCAAACCTCTCTGCTCTAAATACCTGTTCTAGTGATTAGGAGAGCAGGTGAGGGAGAGCTAGATGCATTGTAAACTGTGGTCTGGATTTTCCATCCACCAGCCTGAGTAAATGTGAAGCTGTGGAATGGATAATTTTGCACTATTCCTGCACTTTCTGACCTAAAACCGGGCAGAACGCTGCCTAAAATCTTTGGACTATGTCACAATAGTTATGAAAGCAAAAGGGGCATACAGTGGGGTGCATATATGCTAAATATATCAATAGTTATTGACAATAGAAAAATAATATAAACACCAAATCATGGGAGGATTATAAAAACTGTTTACATCCAATAGAATACCTTTTTAGATGATTATTCCCCTTCCTACTTTAAGCGAGATGTCCAACATAATGTTGGGAAATTATTTTACATTACACAGAAACTAATTTTGTACAAAACATATGTAGTTGTACAAAACTTCAAAAGAATGATAAATTCTTTGGCCAAAGTATTTAAGAAATATCATAAAAACAAGTGTGTTTTAAGAGGTTATGTGCACACAAATTAAGAATATTCCTACATAAATCTGTCCTTTTTATACTACACTTGTGTATATTTCTATAAATAAAATTATTAAAACATTTGGCTTACGGCATTTTTTGTTTGCAAACTTAAGTTTCATTGCACTTCTTCAGACTTGGGGCCTCATGCTATAAGCAGCGATAAGCCCCTTATCGCCAGCTTATCGCCAAAAAAGCCTAGAGCGATTCAGTAAAACCCGATAAGTTGGCAATAAGAGAAAAAATCGCCATTATCTTTGGCCGAGAAAAAAAAAACGGCATACGCTCTTCGCCAAACTCGCTCAATTCAGCTTATCAAGGCTGATCGCCGCTCTAGAATGGAGATTTCCTCTCCAAATCGTCCCGCCACAAAAAGTTGGCAAGAAGGTGGTGAGAAGCTGCCGATAAGCGGCGAGACGGTGCAATTTTCCTGCATCGAATTGATGCCGGGAGACTCCGGAGCTAATATCCATTAATATCACCACCGGAGACCCCCGGCATGAATCATATGCAATAAAAATGCATTTACAGGCAACTTCATTACCTTAGCGGCTAACCGCTAAGGCAATGGAGGATTAACGACCAGTTCCATGCTTTTTGTGGGTAGCAGGCATGGGTGAAGGTGGTATTTGGCCCTTGGTGGGTGTTTAGGCCTTGTGGGGGGCTTGCGGGTGGACTTAACCCCTTCATTACCTTAGCGGTTAATACCCATCTTAAAACACACCTCCTTATCGAAGCATATGAGTAGCTCTGTGGCTGATTATTTACACCTCACACATCGACCTTGACCCGTTGCAGACGCACTTACCAGAACATCTTCCTACTGTCTCTGTACGTTCTTCCTACTTACCAATTAGATTGTGAGCTCTTTTTCCGAAGTGTCACTTTTATGTCTGAAGCACTTCTTCCCATTATGTGTTATTTGAATTTGTTATTTATAAGATTGTCATGTGTATAACTGCTGTGAAGCGCTATGTACATTAATGGTCCTATATAAATAAAGATATACAGTACATAGATCCATAGGGGGGTAAAAGTCAAATTTCTTACATAATTATATGCAAAACAAAAACGATTTTAACAAAAACTTAACGTAGACACAAGATTCATAGACTTGCCTTACATTACAAATAGGCTGCAAAATCCCCTCCTGTGAAAAGACAAAAGAACAGACAAACGGGTAAATGTATTTCTACATTTCTATTAAATAGCACTGCAGCCAAGTCATTTGATGCTACGCTACATTATTCCTCTTTGACAGGGGATCTTGAGGGCATTCTTACAAATCAATGACTGGATGTAAGATTCAGGGGATTTCACCATAACATCATGAGAGCTGTAAGATACTGTAGCTGTTATCCTACATATTAACATCTGTCTATATACATGAATGTAGCAGAGCAGTGAGAGACTGGACACTACTGCAAATTAACCATATTCATAAGCATAACAATAGTCACTATGCTCCGTTAAGATTAACAGTGGGAAATAATATAAGTTTAAGTTTGTTATACTTAACTCTGACTTGGGCATGACTTATGAGAAAATGAAGATCTAGAATAGCAGCTATTAATTAAATGAATGAATAGCACTGAGACACATTAGCTATGCAACGCACAGGCACATTGGGGGAAATGTAACGTCCGTTCCAATTAACACACATGCACTCCAGCCTGGAGCAGCCCTACCCAGAGCTGCCCAACTAAATACGATCACTAGAGCAGGGGTGCGCAAACTGGGGGGGGGGGGCGACATTTTTATGGGGGGGGGGGGTACGGGCGGTTGCAGAGTCCCTGCGCTCTCTCCCAAGGCACTAAAATTAAATGCCGGGGGATCGCGTGAGGCCTCTGCAACCTCACGATACCATGATTCAGATAGCGAATGGAAGCGTCTTCATGGCAATGCGACATCATTTGACGCCGCGAGGTCATGCAGCGTGACGTCACACGTGTGTTACCATAGCAATGTGATTACAGTTATTTGTTAATTGGCATTCACCTGGCCAGGTGATATTATTAAAGTTGGTAAACAACCCTTTGTAAGGATAGTTAATTATGTGCTGTCTCAATAAATTCTAGTGGGTGCACTTACATGTGAGCAAAGGTATTTTCCTACTCCTTATTCTTTGGGTTTTAATGTACCACTTTTTCTTATCCCTTCAGTACTTGCCTCTTACTTCAGTTTCACACCCACTCTGACTCCCTATCTCTCTCTCTCTCTCTCTCTCTGCTTCTCACTCACTCAGTCTATTTATTCATATATGTGCAACTGTCTATAACTCTGGCTATATGTATGTTTTTCATTATCATTATCAATTTACCCCTATGTAAATATTGCTATCTATCCTTACCTAGCTATATATTCTATTTATTTACCTAAATACTTATTTGTTTGCATACCTATATTATCCAATACTTCAGGAAAGAGTAACACAACCATAAAATTCAAGCAAAGAAAAAACTTATATAGTGTAGTAATTCAGATAAAATATGAAGCATGTATCAGGAATCAGGTCCTAAATAGACCTTGACTGCTAGATTGATTTTAGGCGAATTTTCTCAGTTAAAAAATGGACAAGAAATATATAGTGTAGTATGTCCAAACTATATTAAAGTGACTTATAGCAGCAATTGCACTAATAAACAGAATATTTTTATTTAAAAGGTCATAAATAAAAGTGGAGAGGATGATCTACATCTGTATTAGCATGGAGACGCCACTATGATAGACTGTCTTTGGGCGTCTTCTTTCACTTCCAGTATCACCGTTTACTTCACTTCTGGTTTTAGACTTCGGTATGAACCCCCATCTCACACGCTTTGTCAGATATAATAATACCCTAACAAAACACTAAATCAAAAGACTAAAATAAATATAGGGAAAAATATGACATTTATGCATACATGCAACAAATGTAGGAGTATTAATAAACCTATGTCCAAAACACAAAAAGTAATACAAAAATATATATTTAGACATATATTATAATTTTCATTATATTTAGTGTCACAGGAGACCAGGAAAATTTACCGCGATCAAGCACCAGACAAAATGAAGGAGTTGAATAAAGCAAGCAAGTTTCTGTTGTCACAGTACAAATACCCAAAATGAGCTTACATTCACCAAAATAGGGGCTACCAGCAATGCTTTAGTAGGCTTACCCAGGAGGTTCCGTCCATGTCCCTACATGTTCCGGTCTCTCAAGACCTCGGGGATGATATTTGGAGAAGCACAAGTTCAAATCTCCCACTCAGATCAGCACCTAGCCTCTTTCTGGGGTGTCTTCGGCAAAGCCTCAGAGCAAACCACTTAGCGTAGAAGCTAACTAACTCCAGAGACAACTGTGGAGCTCAGATCAGTTACCCTTTATATAGTTTCCCCATCTCAATCAAAAAGCATGGGAAACAGGGCTATGCCCTGGCCAATCACAGAGCCAGAGCTTGCCTGTGATGACCAATCTGGACTGGTGGGCAGTGACCGTGCGTCTAGGACAGTCTGCAAGGGTGTCTGGTGATCCCCTCATTAGCAAGAAATGGGATTGGAAGCCATTGATGGCCAACCTCTGCAACCAGCATTTATCTCCCTACAGACCATCCTCCTTTGTCTTCTTACTGGTGAGAATCAAACAGAGGAGATCCAGTTGGATGCCATCCACACCCCTTCGGTGGACGTGATTCTTGGCCTCTCATGGCTGCAACTTCACAATCCATGCATCAATTGGTTTGGCAAGGAACCTGTCCTGTGGAGCCCCCTCTGCTCCAAGAACTGTGCGGTGCCCTTCAAAAGTATCTGTGGGGTCACTGCTCCCAAAGAAGATAAGGTAAAATTGCCCGAGGTCTACGCCAAATTTCACGATGTTTTGATAAAGCCAGATTCGAGGTCTTACCTCCACATCGTCCTTTCGAGTGTCCTATTTATTTGCTTCCAGGTTTGGTACCTCCCAGGGGAAATTCATACCCACTTTCTGTCCCAGAGACTAAAGCTATGAAAGAGTATATCCATGAGAATTTACAAAGCGGTTTTATTCGAAAATCTTCTTCTCCAGCCAGTTTCCCCACAGGTTTTTTTTTAAATTTCTCCTCAGCTGTAGCTCCCATCACAGCTTTAACTAAAAAAGGTGCAGATCGCGCCTCGTGGTTGCCGGCAGCTAATCAAGTTTTTGATCACCTGAAGACCGCCTTTTTTTCTGCACCCATCTTTATCCATCCGGACCCCAAGCTACCGTTTACCTTGGAGGTAGATGCATCGGACATTGGAACTAGTGTTATTCTCTCAAAGAGGAAGAACCCTCAAGCCTGTGCTTTTTTTTCCAAAAAAATTCTCCACCTGAACAAAATTATGACGTTTGTAACCAGGAACTCCTAGCAAACAAATTAGCTCTTGAGGAATGGAGACATCTGTTGGAAGGTACGGAGAACCCTATCACTATTCTCACCGACCACAAGAATTTGCTCTATATCAAGGGTGCTCGACGCTTAGAGGCCCGTCAAGCCAGGTGGTCACTTTTCTTTTCATGATTCAATTTTATTATCTCTTTTCAAAAGCATTTATTCCCTTTTTCAAAGAGCATTTAGGCCCGAAACGCATCAGAGTCCTTTTTACCCTACTTTTGGATGTCTCCGTTGTCTACCCTCAATTAAAATTGTTTTTACATAATTTTTGGGTGTGCCGTATCCCCGTTTTTCCCTGCATGCTGTGCTCCACATTTCTTCTCTGAGGATCTTACTACGGATTTTGTTACTGATACTCAGGACGACTGGTCTGAGCTCCTTCCCTGGGCCGAGTTCGCGCATAACAATTTGCGCAACGAATCCACCACGAGTCGCCCTTCATTAATTCTGAATTTCACCAGCATATGACAGAATTAATAGTCTTCAAAAGCTGTGGAGAAGGATTCAAGAGAAACTCAAGATGGCAACTACCAGACAAAAGGCGAAGGTGTATCGTCAACGGAGAAAGATCCAAGAGTTTAAACCAGGAGAAAAGGTGTGGTTGTCATCTAAAAACATAAAACTCAAGGTTCCTATGCTGAAACTGGCACCTAGATTTATAGGACCGTTTGCTATTACAGAGAAAGTCAACCCGGTCGCTTACCGTCTACGTCTCCCACCATCTAAGAAGATACCCTCTGTGTTTCACGTCTCCCTCCCGAAGCCTGTTATCCTGAATCCCCAATCTTCTTACTCGTCCTTGCCTCCTCCTCCTCTCCTCATACAAGGCCAACAGGAGTACGAGGTACAGGCTATCCTGGATTCCAGTACCTGGTGCACTGGAAGGCTTTCAGACCCAAAGAAAGGTCTTGGATTCCCCACCAACGTCTCCATGCTCCCAGACTCCTACGACTCTTCCACCAGAGATATCCACACAAACCTTCCTGGACTCGCCCGGAAGTTGCTCCTCAGGGGGGGTACTGTAAGGATCAGTCATTTTCGCCCCCCTCGGCGCACTCTCAGCCTTCCTAGACCCGCGACCGGGTGTCCTGCCTCCTGCGGCAATCATCTCACGGACTGGCAAATGCCATCGTTCCTTCTAGAGGCGCGCGCGGACCGCACTCGGCACTATGTGCCGTTCCCCCTGGCCCCGCCTCCGGATTTCGCTCGTGCAGTCACGCCATCATCCCGCGGCGCGCGGTACCCGGGCACACACGCAGAGACTCCTCTGTTCCTCTGTCTAAAGGGATACACCTGTGCTGTCTCTCTCAGCCAACCACAGCCAGGCATACTCCTGAGTATGCTCCCAGTTCATTGGACTATTCTGCCTTATATGTGCAGCCTTCCCCCTGGCACATTGGCTGAGCATAACTTTGGTTATGTGCACTGTGTTCACTGCAGTCTTGCCCCCTGTTTGAGCCTTGCCTGTCTTGTGCTGTGTTGCATGACCTTGCTTGTTTTTGGATTCCGCACTTATCCGCTCCTATCCCGGTTTACCCACGATGATCCGCACCTCTCCAATCCCGACCTTGGCTAAAGTACCTGCAACGATCTGTACCTCTCCAATCCAGACCTCGGCAAGTATCACTGACCATCCTGACCCTCCTACCCCGTTGCGGCTACCTCGACCTATCTACACTCCAGACACGCCCACGCAGCTATGGGTTGGCGTTTATCAAATCCCCACCTCGGCCTCATGGTCATGCCTTATTTGTGGTGAGTGCATCGTTACAATCCCTATGGATTTTGAGCAAGCTGAAGTGACTAACTGTAGTCCCTCAGTTCTTGGGTGAGATTCTGATCCACTGTGAATGGCTGCAAGTGAGCACCTCTGTTTTCCTGCATCCCAGACACCACATAGGCACCAGGGCATGCTCCTGAGGGGCAATCCCCTCCAGAGTCAGTTGCAGGCTTCTTCTTTTCTCAGCAGGCAGTGCTAATATGCTCCAGCTGTTTGCAGGCAAAACACATATGGGTATCCACCTTCCTCGATGTGCTAACCACCCCCCAAATGAAGCTTCAGTAAGTGTAACAGGAGCAGGTCATGGGATTTCTTTGGCTTTATCCCCCTTCCATCCTGAGACCCTCTTGTTAACTGCTGGTTTCCTGTTAACCATGTAAGAATCTGTAAGCTTGCCAGCCTTCGTGGCTGATGTAGGACCTTTGTCCTTCACCACTCTCTCACTTCCTGTGGGCATAGGATTAATAATAGGTCCTGGACCATGAGATCCAGTAACACTGCAAATCTTTGAATTTCCAAACCCCCAAACCATTGCTTGCACAAAGATGTCAGATGCCCCATCAGCTTAGAAAAGCCATGGTAACATTGTGCTGCAGGACTCTGAACTTCTGCCAGTAGATTTCAGGGGTATAATTGAAATGGTGCAGCAACGCAGCTTTAATGGCCTCGTAATTCTGGTAGAGGTGTGCAGGCAGTTCAGAAAAGACGTCCAGGGTTCATTCAATCTCGGCATTCAATACATTTTCCACTGATCACGAGGCAACTGATGCTGCCTGGGGTTTGTGTTTATCTAGGAGTGAGGTTATCTCAGACTAAAACGTGGTTTAGGAAATTAGGGAGTTGCAACTCATTTCTGACAATAAATAAATAAACAAGAAACCTTTTAATATAACTTTGAAGCGATTCCTGAAAAGCTCTGGGAATGAAAGAGGATGTGGCCAAGAAGACAGTGCAAACGTCTGTCTTAGTTTAATAAATATAACATATTGCAGATTTGATATTAGTCACGAGAATTGCAAACATATCTTTGGAACATTTACGATCAGATGAATGAAATGATGCTGAATAGTCCACCATTGTGAGGATGCAGAGGTCAGATATTTATTTGTCTATTAAACTTAGCATTAACTACATTAAGATTGATATCCACATGTGTATTTTAATTATACAAGTAATGTTGTTGTGTGTTGAGGAGAGAAGGTGTTGTGGGTGCTGAGGGGGGAGTGCTTTGTGTGGAGGTGGTTGTGGGTGGTGAGGGAGGACTGTTGTATGGGAGGTGGTTGCGGGGGATGTTGCGGGGGGTGTTGTGGGTTGTGTTTGGTGGTTGGGTGGGTGTGTATTTTGTGTGTTGAGGTGGTTGTGGGTAGTGAAGGGGGATTGTATATATTACAGACAAGCCAATCAAATCAAGGTAATTGTGGCAAAACATTGGGAAATTTTTTAAATTGAATGAGAAACTAAAACCTTTTGTGTCAAATGGTCCAAGATTTGTGTTCACTAAAGCTAAAACATTGGGCTCGTGTCTTTCACCTAGTCTTTTTGACTCAAGGAGTAATAAGAGTGCATTTAATGTTCCAAAAGGGAGTTTCAGATGTGGTACATGCTCTGTATGCCCATACATGAAACAAATTAAAGTGCTAAAATGTGCTAATTGTTGCAGGGTACATGCAATTACACACGTGGGTTTCTTGACAAGGCTGTTTTATTTAGCCTTAAAAGATATACAGCACACAAAACAAAAATAGCTTTCCATCAGCAAAAACGAAAATGGCTTTTTCTTCAGCAAACCAAACAAAACAGTTTCTCTTTAGCAGACAGTTTATATATAAGGTAGCTACCCTTTTTCTATGCAGGGGACAGACAGTTCACAATACAACTACTTTGCTACTCAGACCTTGTTTTCAGGAATCTCTTTACTTCTTACTACTCTCTCATCAACAGCCAGGGTCCATGTGTCTACAGCCTGGGTTTTAACACACCTTTATTAGGCAGCTGGGATCCAACTAATTGTCCTGAGGTTCCCAGCTGAAGTTAACCTAGTCAGTGCTGCACTGCAGACTAGACATAGGTTTTCCAGGCATATAACTGGTGGCTTTTATTTACCCTGTCACATTCCTCCCCTGTTAGTGTGTGGCTGGGGCTACACACGGCTGAAGCCCGACCATCCACCCCTTCTCTAGAAAAGAAGTCAGCATTTGTGTTCTCTTTTCCCGGCCTATGCTGAATCTCAAATGAGAAGGGTTGGAGGGCCATATACCACCTAGTCAATCTAGCATTGGAATCCTTCATGCTATTTAACCACTTCAGTGGAGCATGATCCGTCACCAAAGTAAAATGGACTCCTGCCAGGTAATGCCTCAAAGCCTCGATTGCCCACTTTACTGCGAGGCACTCTTTCTCAATCACTGAGTAGTTTTTTTTCCTTGGGAACAATTTCCTACTCAGGAAAAGGATAGGATGTTCAACTCCCTCAAACTGTTGTGACAACACTGCCCCTAGCCCTATCTCTGATGCATCTGTTTGCACTATAAAAGGGCTGTTGAAGTCTGGGCTTCTAAGGATGAGACCCTCTGATAGACACCTTTTTATGTCCTCAAAGGCTCTCTGACAATCCCTTGACCACACCACTTGTGTAGGGGCACACTTTTTTTGTGAGGTCCGTTAAAGGGGCTGCCACTTCCGAATAATTGGGGATGAACCGCCGGTAGTACCCTGATAAACCCAGTAGAGAGCGTACTTGCGTTTTTTCTTGGGGGTCGGAACTTCTTTAAGGGCAGCTACCTTGTTGGCTAGTGGCCTTACTTTTCCACATCCCACTGCATACCCTAAATATTTGGTTTCCGCTTTACCCAAGGCACATTTCTTAGGATTGGCTGTGAGCCCTGCCTCTCTTAGAGATTTGAGGACCGCTTTCAGCCTATTTAGATGGGCCCGCCAGTGTTTACTATAAATGACAATGTCATCTAGGTAGGCTGCGGCATAAGTCCTATGGGGCCTCAGTACCTTATCCATGAGTCTCTGAAATGTGGCTGGGGCTCCATGCAGTCCAAATGGCATTGTCACAAACTGGTATAAACCCATGGGAGTGGCAAAGGCTATTTTGCATTTGGACTTTTCCTCTAAGGGTATTTGCCAGTATCCTTTTGTCAAGTCCAACGTGGATATATATTCCGCGTTACCAAGGGCGTCAATTAATTCGTCCACCCTTGGCATCGGATATGCGTCAAACTTGGATACCGCATTCACCTTTCGGAGGTCCACACAAAATCTTACCTTCTATGGTTTAGGGACCATATTTTGTGGACTACACCACTCACTGCATGATTCCTCAATCACTCCTAAGTGTAACATTTCTTGTACCTCCTTCTCTACCAGAGCCCTACGACTTTCAGGCAACCTATAAGGACGGGAACGTACTTTTACCCCAGGTGCTGTCTCGATTGCATGGGAAATTAAGTTAGTTTGTCCTGGTAAGTCAGAAAAAACATCCTGGAATTGTGTAATTATTGCTAACAAGTCCCCTTTTTGTTCAGAGGACAACTGTTTACCCATTGGTATTTTATCGTCACTCACGATGTTCTCCCATGGAGGCTGAGGACCCAAGTCCATTTCCTCCTCCACCGGGTGGATGAATAGAGACCGCTGCATCTTCCAGGGTTTCAGCAAGTTCATATGGTAAATTTGTTTACCCTTCCTGGACTCTGGTTTAGCGATCTCGTAATCCACATCACCTGTACGGCGGAGTACTTCGAATGGGCCATGCCATTTGGCCAGGAGTTTACTCTCGCAACTGGGTAACAATAACATCACCTGGTCTCCTGGGTGAAACACTCTCATGCGAGCATTCTGATTGTAATGTCTCTCCGGACTGTCCTGGGCTGATCTAAGATTCTCCCTGGCGAAATGGCCGACCACATCTAGGCGCTTCCTAAGGTCTAGTACATATTGCAGGGTATTCTTAGAAGGGGACTGCTGTTCCTCCCAGGACTCCTTTAGGAGGTCTAGGATACCCCGGGGTTGGCGGCCATAGAGCAATTCAAATGGAGAGAATCCCGTGGAGGCCTGGGGAACTTCCCGCACTGCAAACAGCAGAAAAGGGAGACGTTCATCCCAGGCTCTCTTCTCTGAATCTACAAATTTCCTCAGCATCCCTTTTAGAGTTCGGTTAAATCTTTCCACCAATCCGTCAGTCTGTGGATGGTAGACAGATGTCCGAACAGACTTGACCTCTAGTAACTTTAAGACATCCTGCATCAGTTTAGCCATGAAATTTGTACCTTGGTCTGTAAACATAACCTGGGGAAGTCCAACCCGTGAGAACAGTTCCAACAACTTGTTGACTACTTGCTTCGCCGTTGCTGTTCTCAGGGGGAACGCCTCAGGATACCTTGTTGCATAGTCCATTATTACAAGGATAAACCTGTGTCCTTTCGCAGAAGGTTCTAGAGGTCCTACCAAGTCTACCCCAATCCTCTCAAAGGGAACTGACACCAAGGGTAGAGGAACCAAAGGGGCTGGTTTTTGTCCTTTTGGACTAGTTAGCTGGCACTCCGGACATGCTGCACATAGCTTAGCAATATCACTATGCATCCCTGGCCAATAGAATCGGGGACAGTATGGGCTAGAGTGAACACAGATTTAACAAACGCCTTGGGAACCAATATCTGTCTGGTGACCTCCCCTGTTTGTGTCTGCCTATTCACCCTATATAGGATATCCTTTGATAGCTCAAAATGGGGGAATACTATCACCCCCTGTGCATCTAAAATCTGTTCATCAATTTTCACCACCTTGTCATACTGTCTAGCAAGGACTGGGTCTTCCCTTGGCTTCTGGCGAAAGTCAGGGAGGTACAGGTCTGGTAAATCTCCAGGGCCCATATCCCCCTCCCTTTGGCCATCCCCAGCCATCACTTGTGACCTCTGACTACTAGAATGGTCACCTTGAGACACAGATTTCTGCAACCAGTCCTGTTTGTCCAAGCGTCTTTGCTTCCAACTCTTTTGAACCCGGTGTCTACTGGGAAAAAGGTCTGCCGAGAAGGGGAACAGTTTGCCAGGGTTCTCCTGAGCCCTAGAAGGAGGCTCCTCATGAAAGACTGGGGCCATTAGGTCTGAAAAGAAAGGCCAGTCCCGACCGAGCACAACGGGGGCAGGGAGCCAAGGAGCGACTCCTACTTCGAGGTAAGCTTCCTGACCTTTTACCTGTAGCCGGATTTTGGCCGTCGGAAAGCGTTTTACATCGCCGTGTATACATTCTATGCTCCATGGAGAGTCAAAAGAACACACGTTGGGCGGTAGCAGTTCCTGGAGGACCAGAGTTTTCCCAGCGCCTGAATCTACAAGGGCCTGTATGGTTTTTCCCCCAATCAGGGCTGGAAGTAGCCAGGGCTTGTAATTTTCCTCAGTAAAAGCCGAGGCAACGGTTCTGCTGAATAACAATCCATCAGTGGACAGTCCACATACCGGTGGCCTTGTTCTCCGCAGGCGGAACATGGAGAGGGTTCCCTCGCAGGAGGGGGCTGTGGATAGCGCTCCGCTGGACCGGTTACTGGAGAACCGGCATCTGGTGGGTCCTGTGGGCGACGTCCTTGGAAGTTCCTCTCACTTTGCGACGAGCCGACATCCGGAAGGAGATGAGGGTCTCTGCGGGGACCAGCATTTGGACTCCGTCCTTGCTGGAACGACTGCTCCTTCCGTTGGACTTGGCGGTTCCATGACGGGCCGTAGGTTCCCCATTGATCCGACCTCCCTCTTTGGGCGTCCGCAAGTGCCGGTGGAGTCGGGTCCAGGACACTCACCTGCTGCTCAGCCCCAAGGAAGTTCTCCACGAGTCGGACCGCCAAAGCTAGAGTTTCAGCAGCGTGGCGTTTTACCCACGAGCGTGCGGAAGGGGGTATTATTTGTAGAAATTGTTCCAAAACCACCTGCTCAAGAATTGCCTCCTTAGTGCACTCCTCGGGTTGTATCCAGCACATACATAAGTTCAATAATCTCTGAGAGAGGACCCGGGGTCTCATCTTAGCGGTGTACTTCATGTTCCGGAACTGCTGCCGGTAGGTCTCTGGGGTCAGACCTAAGCGATCCAGTATGGCGGCTTTTACTTGTCGGTAGTCCATTGCCTGATCTGCTGGGAGACCCTGATATGAGGCCTGGGCTTCTCCTATGAGGAGCGGGGCCAAAGCAGTTGCCCAGCGATCTGTAGCCCAGCCCTGAGCTTCGGCAACTCTTTCAAAAGTCAGTAAAAAAGCCTCTGAATCCTCGTTCGGAGCCATTTTCCTCAGGAGTATCGGGGGTCTGCTTGCTAGTTCTGCACTGGCAGACCTTTGGAATTGGGTCAGCAGCTTGGCAATCCGCTCATCCTGTGCTTCTTGTAGTCTTTCATCTCTCTCCGCTTGCAGCCGGGCCTGCTCCTGCATGAACTGTCCCTGCTGTCTGGTTTGCTCACACAGAAACTCTTTCAACATTTCTTCCATTCTTGTGTGTGTGTGTGTGTGTGTGGCCCTTTAACTGCAGGAGACTTTTGAAAAAAAACATCCCACTTCTGACACCATATGTTGCAGGGTACATGCAACTACACACGTGGGTTTCTTGACAAGGCTGTTTTATTTAGCCTTAAAAGATATACAGCATACAAAACAAAAATAGCTTTCCATCAGCAAAAACGAAAATTGCTTTTTCTTCTGCAAACCAAACAAAACAGTTTCTCTTTAGCAGACAGTTTATATATAAGGTAGCTACCCTTTTTATATGCAGGGGACAGACAGTTCACAATACAACTACTTTGCTACTCAGACCTTGTTTTCAGGAATCTCTTTACTTCTTACTCCTCTCTCATCAACAGCCAGGGTCCATGTGTCTACAACCTGGGTTTCAACACACCTTGATTAGGCAGCTGGGATCCAACTAATTGTCCTGAGGTTCCCAGCTGAAGTTAGCCTAGTCAGTGCTGCACTGCAGACTAGACATAGGTTTTCCAGGCATATAACTGGTGGCTTTTATTTACCCCGTCACACTAATATTAAGAGATCATTTAAAATTCAATCTTTCCTAAACTGAAATACATCCTTCGTTGTATACCTAATTCGCTGCGCTTGTGGTAAAGGTTACGTAGGATGTACCATCAGGCTCGCGCGTCCCCGCACGCCGGCACTTACCTCCGTTCCGTCCCGACACCTGCTGGCAACTCTCCTCGCTGTCCTCCTCCCTCACGCGCTTCTCCCCGCACGCGCAGAGCGCTCCCCACGGGAGCATCAGTCCCCGCTGACGCGCTGTGCAGGCGCAGACCCCACATCGTGGGATTGGAGGGCAGAGGCAAGACGCGTCAACGGCGTGTGACGCACGCAAGCGACGCACGCGCAACGCCCCCGAGCGACGAGTCAAGAGGACTCATTAGTTCCAGTACTGCCAGCTGTCTCTTCCATTCCAGCCTATCCCTGGTCTCCGCGAGGGTTACGCCTCCGCTCCACTCCTGGGGTGATTGGTCAATGCCTGCTGCTTATGCTCAGTTGTGCCACTGGCACTTTGGCTGAGCATAGACTCACGTTACCTTGTGTTTGCCTCTGCCTCTCTTGCCTTGTTGTCTTGTTCTAGTTCTGCTTACCCGTGTACCGACTCTGCCTTCCTTTGGAACCCTCGCTCCCAGGAACCCTGACCTTGGCTTGAACTTTGACGATCCGTATCTCTCCTGCCCTGACCCCTGGCTCTGGACTCCGACCATCCGCTCTTCTCCAGTTCTGACTTTGGCATTAGTACCTCACACGCTCTGGACCTCCCCCGCATCGGACCCGGCAAGTATACATTTACTCTGATTTCTCCTGTCCCAGACTCAGCCAGCAAGACTACTCTACATTCCGGACGGGGTCCCCATGTCTGTGGCTGGTGGCTATCTATCCCCATCTCAGCACAGGGTCTCGTCTAGTTTGTGGCGAGCACAGCGTAACATTATGCTCAGCCCCACAAATATAGACCCCGCTGGGGTGGGTGGTATGGTGGCTTCTCATGCCACTATGTTCTCCAAGGTCGAGAAGTATTTAGAACAGTCTGACCTTCGTATGGACGCACTACAGAAAGACCTCCAGACTCTCTCTGTCCAAGTACAGCAGGCTAATCCTCCCACCTTTCCTCCACCTCCACTTACACCTGCGGTTAACTCCTGCTCTTCAGACCCGTGACTTCCTGCTCCCAATTGGTACTCTGGAGACCCCTTAGATTGTCGTGGGATCCTCAATCAGTGTTTCATACAGTTTGAGTTGACTCCCTTCCGGTTCTCTTCATCCAGAACCAAGGTAGCCTACATTGTCTCGCTGCTTACAGGTGATGCGTTGGCCTGGGCCTTTCCCATCTGGGAGCAGAGAAGCGACCTCACACAAGACATTGGGCGATTCCCAAAGGAGTTCCGGCGCGTCTTCGATACACCGGGTCGGAAGATCACCGCAGCTTCGTCTCTTCTCCACATCTCACAAGGAGATCGTCCAGTGGCTAGGTATGCCCTGGAGTTTTGGACAGTTGCTGCTGAGACGGGCGGCTGATCTGTTAAATGATAATGATTAGGATTTAATAGGCTGCAATGCTTCGCGTGTCTACCAGATGGCATAAATTCATGAATTGTAATGCAGTATATATATATACTGTGCAGTATTGCAGCCAGCGGGAATAAAATGCTTTAATCCCTGCCTGGAAAATACCTCAATGCACTCGGGCAGAAAACAGTCACAAACCTCAATACACCCGGGTATACCCGAATTCGTGGGACTAGCCAAGCTCGAATAAAGTGTGTCGCCAGTGTAGTACAGGCTAGAAAAAACCTGAAATGCATGCTTGCTAATGCAAGAAGCCTGACAGATAAAATGGGGGAGCTTGAATTAATAGCTGCAAGGGAGCAGTATGATATCATAGGCATTGCTGAAACATGGTGGGATGAAACTCATGACTGGAAAGTTAATTTAGAGGGTTATTCTCTTTTTCGGAAGGATCGAACAAATAGAAGGGGAGGTGGAGCATGTTTATATGTTAAACCGGATCTAAAACCTATTATAAGGGATGATGTCTATGAAGGGAATGATGAAAATGTAGAGACTTTGTGGATAGAAATTAGCAGTGGAGGTAAAAGTATAAAGAAAATGTTTGTGGGAATATGCTATAAACCACCAAATATCTGTGAGATTGAGGAAGCTAAAATACTTTTGCAAATGGAGAAGGCATCAAAACTGGGTCATGTTTGCATAATGAGGGATTTTAATTATCCAGACATAGACTGGGGTAATGAGATTAGCGTTACAACAAAAGGGAACAGGTTTTTGGGGGTGCTTAAAAACAATTATATGACCCAAATTATTGAGGAACCAACCAGGAGAGGGGCAGTTCTGGATTTGGTCATATCAAACAATGTAGAAGTAATAACAAATATTCAAGTCCTGGAACATTTGGGTAACAGTGATCATAACATGGTCTCATTTGAAATAAATTATCAATAAACAGATTACTTGGGTTCAACAAAGACCTTCAACTTTGGAAAGGCAGATTTTAATAAACTGAGGTCTAATCTAGTAGTAATACAATGGGAAGATGTTTCAATGGGAAAAATGTAGAAGATAAATGGGCAGTCTTTAAAACATTGTTAGAAAAGCACACTTTGGTAATAAGTATAAAAGAAATAAGTCAAAACCAATGTGGCTAAATAAACAGGTAGGGGAGAAAATGGACAAGAAGAGGAAGGCGTTTAGATTCTTTAAGTCAGAAGGGACAGAGACATCGTATCAGAATTATAAGCAATGTAACAAAAATTGCAAAAGCGCAATCAAATTAGCATAAATGGACAATGAAAAAAGGATTGCAATAGAAAGTAAGGTCAACCCTAAAAAATTCTTTAAGTACCTTAATAACAAAAAAATGAGAAAAGAAAATATAGGACCCTTTCAGTGTGAGATGGATAGGCAGATTATTGGAGATAAGGAAAAATCTGAGGTAGTAAACAAATTCTTTGCCTCTGTGTTTACCAGGGAAGAATCAAGTTCAATAGTAGTGCCGCAGGAGGAAGCCACAACCTCCATATTAATGAACAATTGGTTAACTGAGGAAGAAGTTCATAAGCGACTTGAAAAAATTAAAGTAAATAAGGCACCTGGCCCCGATGGCATACATCCAAGAGTTCTCAAGAAGTTAAGCTCAGTAATAGCAAAACCCTTATATTTAATATTCAAGGACTCCATTTCCACAGGCTCAGTACCACAAGATTGGCGTAAAGCAGATGTGGTGCCTATATTTAAAAAGGGAGCTAGATCACAACCGGGAAATTACAGACCTGTAAGCCTGACTTCAATAGTAGGGAAACTACTTGAAGGTTTAATACGGGATAATATTCAGGAATACCTAATGGAAAATAAAATTATTAGTAATAGTCAGCATGGATTTATGAAGGATAGATCTTGCCAAACTAACCTTATTTGTTTCTTTGAGGAGGTAAGTAGAACCAGGGTAATGCAGTTGATGTGGTCTACTTAGATTTTGCAAAGGCTTTTGATACGGTTTCACACAAGAGGTTGGTGTACAAAATAAAGAAAGTTGGACTCAGTAATAATATATGCACCTGGATTGAAAACTGGTTAAAGGACAGAGAACAGAGGGTTATCATAAATTAAACTTTTTCAGGTTGGGCTAAAGTCATGAGTGGAGTACCTCAGGGATCGGTACTGGAACCCCTGCTTTTTAACTTGTTTATTAATGACCTTGAGGTTGGGATCGAGAGCAAAGTCTCCATCTTTGCTGATGATACTAAATTGTGTAAGGTAATAGAATCAGAGCAGGATGTAATTTCTCTTCAGAAGGACATGGGGAGAGGGAAACGTGGGCAGGTAAATGGCAGATGAGGTTTAATACAGATAAATGTAAGGTTATGCATTTGGGATACAAGAATAAAAAGGCGACTTACAAATTAAATGGAGATATATTGGGGGAATCCTTGATGGAGAAGGATTTAGGAGTGCTTGTAGACAGCAGGCTTAGCAATAGTGCCCAATGTCATGCAGTAGCTGCAAAGGCAAACAAGATCTTATCTTGCATCAAACAGGCAATGGATGGAAGGGAAGTAAACATAATTATGCCCCTTTACAAAGCATTAGTAAGACCACACCTTGAATATGGAGAACAATTTCGGGCGCCAATCCTAAGAAAAGACATTATGGAACTAGAGAGAGTGCAGAGAAGAGCCACCAAATTAATAAAGGGGATTGACATTCTAACTTATGAGGAGAGGCTAGCTAAATTAGATTTATTTACATTAGAAAAAAGGCGTTTAAGAGGGGATATGATAACTATATACAAATATATTCAGGGACAATACAAGGAGCTTTCAAAAGAACTATTCATCCCACAGGCAGTACAAAGGACTCGGGGCCATCCCTTAAGGTTGGCGGAAAGGAAATTTCACCAGCAACAAAGGAAAGGGTTCTTTACAGTAAGGGCAGTTAAATTGTGGAATTCATTACCCATGGAAACTGTGATGGCAGATACAATAGATTTGTTCAAAAAAAGGTTGGACATCTTTTTAGTTGGGAAAGGTATACAGGGATATACCAAATAAGTATACATGGGAAGGATGTTGATCCAGGGATTAATCCGATTGCCAATTCTTGGAGTCAGGAAGGAATTCATTTTTCCCCTTAATGGGGTTTTGTGTTTGCCTTCCTCTGGATCAATAAGTATAGATATAGGATAAAGTATCTGTTGTCTAAATTTAGCATAGGTTGAACTTGATGGACGGAAGTCTTTTTTCAACCTCATCTACTATGTAACTATGTAACTACGAGTACTTAGTTATGCCGTTTGGCTTATGCAATGCTCCTGCGGTCTTCCAAGATTTCGTAAATGAAATATTCAGGGATCTTCTCAATGTTTTTCTCATAGTGTATCTCGACGATATTCTGATCTTCTCAAAGAGTCTTCCCGAACACATTGTACAAGTCAAACAGGTACTACTACACTGGCGACACACTTTATTCGAGCTTGGCTAGTCCCACGAATTCGGGTATACCCGGGTGTATTGAGGTTTGTGACTGTTTTCTGCCCGAGTGCATTGAGTTATTTTCCAGCAGGGATTGAAGCATTTTATTCCCGCTGGCTGCAATACTGCACAGTACATATATATATATATATATATATATATATATATATATATATATACTGCATTACAATTCATGAATTTATGCCATCTGGTAGACACGCGAAGCATTGCAGCCTATTAAATCCTAATCATTATCATTTAACAGATCAGCCGCCCATCAGCCAGGCATGAACCCAGGCTGGGAAGGCAAATGCAACGGGGCTTGTCAGAGGTGAGGAGTGGCGCATTCCAGGTATCTGCCAGGTACATACCGGGTATTTGCTCGAATAAAGTGTGTCGGTACAGTATGCCTTCGTCAGAACCACCTCTATGCCAAGTTGGAGAAGTGTCACTTTCACCAATCCTCTACCACTTTCCTGGGTTACATCATCTCGGATTCCGGATTCGCGATGGATCCTTCCAAGCTGAGATCCGTCTTGGACTGGCCGCTTCCCACCTCTCTCAAATGCATTCAAAGGTTTCTCGGTTTTGCGAACTATTACAGAAGATTTAATCGTAATTTCTCGTCCATTGTCGCGCCCATCTCTGCCCTCACTAGGAAAGGAGCCAATGTCTCATCTTGGCCCCCTGCAGCTGTTCAAGCCTTTGACTTTCTGAAGAAATCTTTCGTCTCAGCACCGGTCCTGATCCATCCCAATCCCAAGCTTCCATTTACACTGGAGGTGGACACATCGGATGTTGGAGCCGGCGCCATCCTTTCTCAAAGAAAGTCACTGTGACAGAGTGAAGTCAACTCCTATCAGTTACGCCTGGGAGACATATGTCTGAGTGCTTCATCCAGCACTCATAAGGGTTAACTCAGGTGGAACTTGGGTAGTCAGGAAGTAAGCTGACACCTGAGAGCCAGAAAGGTAGAAAAGGATCTTGTTACTAGCAGTAGCTGGCTCCCTCAGACAAGAGCACATGGATAGATGTGCTGCTAGCCAGAAGGATACAACACACTACTTACTGCAGCCAAAGTAAGATTTGTTTCATTTGTTTTCATGACTGCTTAAAAGACTCTGAAGGTTTGGTTATGGTTTAGCCAGCCAGCCTGCTAGATAGGTCTGCTGTGTTAGTCAGTTTTTCTCCCATCATGGAGCAGGATTTATTTTGTTAAAGGGACATTGTACCCGCATGTTATGTTACTGTGGAGAAATAAAGCCATTGAACATTTTTCATTATCCTGAAGCTACACGTGTGGACTGTTCCCTAACCTCGGCTACAGGCCGTCCTGCCACAGTCACCTTCTTCCGATTTGCATCCCTGTGCATTTTTTTCAAAAATAATTTCTCCAGCACAACAGAATTACGATGGGGGCAACAGGGAGTTATTAGCCATTAAACTCGCATTGGAGGAATGGAGGCATCTCTTGGAGGGCACGGAGAGTCCAATAACCATTCTAACGAACCACAAAAACCTTATGTATTTGGAGAGCGCTCGCCGGCTGGGAGCTCGTCAGGCCCGTTGGTCTCTTTTCCTTTTCCCGTTTTAATTATATAATTTCTTTCATTCCTGGGTCCAAGAATCTAAAGGCAGATGCACTCTTTCGTCAATTCCTAAGTAAGGACAAAGCCGAGACCAGAGCAGAGACCATACTTCCGACCAAGTACATCATCTCTGCCAACACTTTTGTCGTATTGGATAAAATTCTCTTGGATCAGTCCAATGTCCCTGAGGGTCTGGAGGTCCTGGACGGTTGTCTCTTCGCTTCTCCCAAATACCGCAGGAATATTCTGGAATGGGGCCACTCATCTAAAACTGCGGGACATCCTGGCACCAAAAGAACTACGGACCTTATAGAACGGACTTTTTGGTGGCCCAACATGCGAAGGGATATCAGCAAGTTCGTCTAGGCTTGCACCATTTGCGCCCGGAACAATGTTCCCCCCTGTAGACCTCAAGAACTCTTACATCCACTACCCATCCCTGACCACCCCTGGAACCATTTATCGATGGACTTTATTGTAGAGCTTCCTGTTTCCAAGGGCATGAATACTATATTGGTCATTATTGACCGCTTCTCCAAACAGGCACATTTTGTTCCGCTCAGTGGTCTCCCCGATTCTCCTATCCTCGCGGACATCTTCACCAGGGAGATCTTCCATCTTCATGGAGTTCCATTGACCATAATCTCCGACAGAGGCTCCCAGTTTGTCTCCAGATTCTGGCGGGCCTTCTCAAGGAGACTGGGCATATCCTTGCACTTCTCTTCTGGATACCACCCCTAGACGAATGGGCAAACGGAGAGGACCAACCAGTCCGTAGTGCAGTATCTGCGCTGCTTTGTTTCGGAGACACAAGACGATTGGGCGGAACTTCTCCCCTGGGCAGAATTCGTCCACAATTCCCTGCAGAATGAGTCTACCCAACTCTCTCCTTTCTTCGCAAACTACAGGTTCCATCCGGCACGTCTGCCCATCACTCACTCTTCTTCGGGGGTTCCGGCTGTAGATAACCGGGTCCAGACCTTGCAGTCTTCTTTGACCAAAATTCAGGACAATTTAAGGAGAGCTGCATCCAGGCAGAAGGCTCAAGCGGATCGCCAACGCCGGGAGATTTCGGAGTTCAATCCAGGAGACAAGGTGTGGCTCTCCGCCAAAAACATACACTTGAAAACTCCTACTCCCAAGCTTGCACCAAGATTTTCGGGTCCCTTCCAAATCCTGGAGAAAATAAACCCGGTGGCATATCGTCTAAAACTCCCAGCATCTATGAGAATATCATCTGTTTTTCACGTTTCCTTGTTGAAACCTGCCTATCTCAGCTCCCGGTTTCCGGATCATGTTCCCACACCACCTCCTCCTCGTCTTGTACAGGGACAACAAGAGTATGAGATCCAGGCCATCATTGACTCC
The DNA here is from genome assembly GCF_040206685.1 of Ascaphus truei. Classification (NCBI taxonomy): domain Eukaryota; kingdom Metazoa; phylum Chordata; class Amphibia; order Anura; family Ascaphidae; genus Ascaphus; species Ascaphus truei. The sequence goes on along the minus strand of NC_134484.1, from coordinate 110,370,140 downwards.
CGAATTTCCAGAAGGACCACTCGGTACCTCATCCATTGGAAGGGATATGGCCCAGAGGAGCGTTCTTGGGTCTCGCACCACCAGATCCATGCTCCTGAACTCATCAAGAAGTTCCACCAGAGATATCCTCTGAAACCCCACTGGAATCGCCCGGAAGTCTCTCTTGAAGAGGGGGGTACTGTCATGACTCGCGGACTCTCGCGCGTCCCTGCGCGCCCTCACTTACCTCCGTTCTGTCCCGACACCTGCTGGCAACTGTCCGCGCTGTCCTTCTCCCTCATGTGCCTCTCCCCGCACGCGCAGAGTGCTCCCCACGGAAGCATCAGTCCCCGCTGACGCGCTGCGCAGGCGCAGACCCCGCATCGCAGGATTGGAGGGCTGAGGCGAGATGCATCACAAGCGTGTGATGCACGCGTGTGACGCACACGCAACGCCCCCGAGTGACGAGTCAAGAGGAACTCATTAGTTCCAGTACTGCCAGCTGACTCTTCCCTTCCAGCCTATCCCTGGTCTCCACGAGGGTTACGCCTCCGCTCCACCCCTGGGGTGATTGGTCAATGCCTGCTACTTATGCCCAGCTGTGCCACTGGCACTTCGGCTGAGTATAGATTCATGTTACCTTGTGTTTGCCTCTGCCTCTCTTGCCTTGTTGTCTTGTTCTAGTTCTGCTTACCCGTGTACCGACTCTGCCTGCCTTTGGAACCCTCGCTCCCTAGAACCCCGACCTTGGCTTGGACTTTGACGATCCGTATCTCTCCTGCCCTGACCCCTGGCTCTGGACTCCGACCATCCGCTCTTCTCCAGTTCTGACCTTGACATTAGTACCTCACACGCTCTGGACCACCCCCGCATCGGACCGGGCAAGTATACGTTTACTCTGATTTCTCCTGTCCCAGACTTGGCCAACAAGACTACTCTACATTCCAGATGGTGTCCCCGTGTCTGTGGCTGGTGGCTATTTATCCCCATCTCAGCACAGGGGTCTTATCTAGTTTGTGGCGAGCACAGCGTAACAGCCGCTCAAGGCTCGTATTATGGAGCATCTTGGATCAAGCCGTCATAAAGATCTAAGATGCCCTGTATCTAGGCACTGGACAAATTGTCCTTTAGGGCAGGTGTCTCCAACCCCTGGGCCGCGGACCGGTACCGGTCCGCGGCCTGTTAGGAACCGGGCCGCAGCAGTCTGAAAGCACAACTGTATAAATCGGCAAAACGCGTTACTCAGTTGTTTGTCCCAGAGAAGCCACCGTAGCAGCCCGATCCAGATTGCGTTTCAGCTGTGCCCCAGAGCAGGATACCGGACGCGGTTGCAGGGACACGCCAGTGCCGCACTGGTTACGGACTACACGTTTGCAACCTGGGACTTTCTTACATGTGAGTTTAGAGAGTTCATTTGTTATTAAAGTGTGTATTTTACCTAATACCTCTCTCTGGTGTCGGGATTGTGTGGGGGGGGGTGTACCCCAAGACGGGAGGATTTCAGCACTCAATATCACTGCAGATCGAAGGAGAGGAAAGAAAGAAAGAAAGAAAGATTGGACTACAAAATGGGAAAAGGAGGAAAACATATCTTTGATGTGTGCTGCACTTACACAAGCCCGTGTAAGTGGTTAGATATTGATTTTTATATATTCTACATCCCCCATCCCCCCTCTGCAGCATATAGGAAGTGCATTGACTGGGGGAATTAACCCTTGTGCTTTTCTGTATAATTATTTCATTATATATTACAATGTAATAATTATACAAATAAAGTGCACAATAAATGTAATGCGCTTGAATCATCCCGAAACCATCCCCCCTGGTCCGTGGAAAAATTGTCTTACACGAAACCAATCCCTGGTGCCGAAAAGATTGGGGACCGCTGCTTTAGGGGATTAAAAAAAAATATCTCCTTTTCAGCATTAGAGCACATCCCACCACATATTAGGGGTGGAGATAGGATTGCTCGGTTAAATCGCAGAGAAATGTTTTGGATATTTCCCCTTAAAACTTTAGTTCGTGATGGCATTAATATAGACTGGGAACTACATCATTTTGTTATGAATGTGTTATGATTCTTTATGAATCTTTGTCTATAAACTGCCTATTTAGTTTTAAAGAGAGGAGCCTTAGACAATTTCATATATTATGATATTTTTTAACTCAATTGATGTGTTTTCTATATATAGATATTATTAATGTAAAAATATTGAATATCGTAGACTGAATGGCTACCTTCTTATTCAATGATTCAGTGTTATTTGTTATTTTTTATTATTCTTTCTTTGCACTTTTGTGTGTATTATTCTTGTATTTTAATCTCTTGTATTACTAATTCACACATTTTGTATGTTGAAGTATTATACTGTTTAATTATAATTATTCAAAATTTGAGCATGTTTAAGTAATATAAATATACTAATATAGCATATATTCTTTGATAATGTGATATTTAATTTTATTATGATTCATGCAGCATTCTTTTGTTTCATATTTATTTGTTTTAAGCATAATTTCATTGGTTATTTTCAATTAATAATCCTTAGTGTAATTTTTTTAATTGTATTTTAATCTAATTCATGCCATTTTGATGTTATGACTTCAGCGTGTGCTGGGGAATGTCCGTTCTCCTTCCTTGTTGTCATCTGACTCATTGCTCTCACCTGATTAGGGGCGGGGGGTCTTTCCCATTGGTGCGTGAGTTTCAGTGGAGGTGTGACGGGTACTTCCTCAGCACGTACTTACAGTAAGTCTCTCTCCAAGGTAAATCAGTCTTTGATAAAGTGCCTGGTGCGCGAAATGCGTAAAATAATTTTTTTTGTACCAAACAGTCATGTTGAGAAGAATCCCTGTACAGACATAAAACCTACCTTTTTGCTGGCATTTCTGTCTGGTTCCTGTTTTCTTCGCGGACTTTGCTGTGCTTTCCGGTGCTTCTTCCCCCCCTTTAGGTGACATCACATCACCAAAAAAAAGGGAAGGCATCACATGGTACATCTACAGTCGGATTGGTGGATGTACCACATGAATCAAGTTTGGTAGAGAAGTCATTCTCTGCCAAAAATGATGCCTGTTCACATGGTCCAATCTGATTGGTGGATGTAACATGGGTCTGTCAAATGTGACTGTGATATATATATGTGACTGTGATATATATATATATGTAGCCGGGCTCCCCTCACCTGCATTTGTTGTTGTCGGGTGGGAGGGTTGCAGCAGGGCAGGGAATGCTCCGGTATATCGGAGGTTCCGCGATATCAGGGCGCCACCATGTTGAGGGTTGGCGCAGGCGCAGAAGGTGTGGAGCTGGGGGGGAGCAGGAGGTCGAGCATGCGCGGGCATAGCTACCAAAGCCCGCGAAGGAGGAATAGTTCCTATAGGGTGGAACATAGCGAACTACGAGTCCCAGCAGCCACCGCGAGACCATGTGACGCCAGAGAACCACTCGGGTGGTTGGGATAGCGGAAGGAAGGGAGATATAGGGTCGGAGGGCACGCACGTTGCTCAGAGCTAGCGGGAGGAGGAAGGAGACGGAGCTCCAGGTGTAGGGAGGCATTCAGCCCCTACCTAGGCCTTATAACCCAGGCCCAGTTAGGCCCTGAGTCCCCGTAGAGTGGACTCACTCTCTCTCTCTCTCTCTCTCTCTCTCTCTCTCTCTCTCTCTCTCTCTCTCTCTCTCTCTCTCTCTCTCTCTCTTTCTCTCTCTCTCTTTCTCTCGTAAATACAATATGGATAGCTTTGTTAAGAGAAAATATTTGTAACATGGCATGAGGTAGAAAGTAGTATCAGAGATCAATTAAAAGCTATTAGAGAAACATGTGAATTGAATGCTAGACATGGGTGCTCAACTCCAGTCCTCAGTCTACCCCCCCCCTCCATCCAACAGGTCAGGTTTTCCAGATATCCCCGCTTGAGGACTGGAGTTGCACACCCCTGTGCTAGACTAAACATCAATCTGATCTGTCATCATGTTTACTGTAATTGGTTGCAGTTGCTACAAAACTAATTTACAGAGACCAGTAAAGAAACATTTTTCAGAAAGCCCTCATGAACTGTTATATCAGACATTACTATTCATCGCAAAGGACCCAGTTCCCGAATGTATTCTCCAAGCTCAATAAATCCCCTTATTAATTTATAATGACGTTTTTCTCTATTTATCAAAGCTTTCACAGCAACACTTGAAAGATTAAAGAAAAATGAATCTAAATCAATGGTGAATCTTGAGTTACTTACAATTTGTGGACGTGGTTTTTTTTGTTTCTTTTTTTTTTGCCACAAGTCCAGATGACTTCCAGCAATAAATCACAAAATTCGCCAAAACAAGTAAAAAGGTAATGTAGGTCTCAATATGAATATCAGCAAGATCAAAGTGATTTATAACAAATGTACCAACTCTACAAACATCAAAATAAATCGGATAGAGATTGAAGGTGAAAAACATGTAAACCTTGGTCAGCAATTATCACTTATAGAAACCATTTGAATTAAATTAATCAGAGAATGAATACTGTATGGAAGGTAACGAATTTTGAAGAAATAAGACAATATTTCAAGGGTTCCTTCCTGCTGCTAATTTCTGCTGAGAATTCTCTAAGTTTATGATTGCCTCATTGCCTGCACCTGCTTCCTAAGCCTCAGCCAAGCCTATATAAGACTTCTTCCCCTTCCTGATTCCAAGCTGCCTGTTTATTGTGGTTCTTCCCTGTAGACAAGCTTGTTGCCTCTTCATGCTTCTGCTTTGCTGTATCCCAGACCCTTTCGGACTTCACTTCACTTGCCTCTCTCTAGCCGTGAAGCCTGCTTGTTACTGACCATCATTACCTGCCTGCCGCCAGCCCTGACCTCTGCCTGTTAACTGACCATGTCTACCCACCTGCTTGCTTATCCCAGCCACTGGACTCCAGCCCTGCAGTCGCTCCCTGTGATTCTCTCTCAAAAATTCCACCGGATTGTATGGCGGATTCTGAGGTACCTTCTGTATCTAATCCGCAGACGGATTTTAGAGTGGGGATTGGATTTGGTCTAAAAAAAATCAAGGAAAATCTGGGAAGTGGTTTCAGACCAGTTTGCCAATCTCTATTTAGGAGTCAGGGACAGGCAGCATATCTTAGGCTCCGGCCCCAGTGTTTCCTGCAGCACGTGCGTCAGGCGGCGCATCCACATGTGAATGCCGCATTGTGCGGTCTAGGGGTAGCGATGGGTGGCCATTAGAGGGTGTGGGGGCCCGGCCATGATGGCAGCGCAGCACAAAGCACAGCACGCTCCCTAGTGGTCCACCTGATCTGCCCTGCCATTGACTTTCACACACCACGTGATCGTGTCGCTGCAAGGGAAGACACAATTCTTGTCTTCCCTGCCAGCGTATGCATCACAGCGCTTTGTGCGCCCACACACACACGGCTACTAGGGCCTGCCCCATAGAGCACTGTGCTGTGGTGTGTGGTGTGTGGCGTGCAAGCCGCAGCACGCGCTGCAGCGGCCACTGGGGACCTGGCCTTAGGCAGACCCTTTCACTACGACATTTAGCTCTTCTCTAAATTTTTATAGTGGGGTTGATACCAACAGCAGTGGAACGCAGACCATCTGTGGATGCAAGTGTGTAGCCAAAGCCAAGAAGCATAAGAAAATTCTTCCTGGCAGTTCATAATCTGCAGCTTCATTCACAGCATGCCCTCTGCCCAGCAAACCAGCAAGCACTCCCTTTTCCCTGACCAATAAAAGCTCAGGTGACAAAAGTATAGAGACCATCATTCTAGATGGAATATCAGAGTCAGATAAAGAAGTGCAGGGGGGTGATTGTTTCTGCTGATTTAAATCAGGGGAAAGTTCAAGAGGAAAGCCACGACAAGGAAACTTTCTGATAGAATAAACTCTGCCACTGTAGAGCTATAGTAGTAACGATTAACATTACCATTGAGGACGAGAAATGGAAAAGTACTGCTCAAGCAAGGCCACCACAGCCACCAGTCAAGAAGTGTATTTGTATATCAGGGACAAAAATACTTCTTCTTTTGTCTGGAATATATTCTATTCTTACATTGTTACATAGCAGATGAGGTTGAAAAAAGACATATCTCCATCAAGTTTGACCTATGCTAAATTTAGACGACGATACTTTATCATATATTTGTACTAACAGTATATTGATCCAGAGGAAGGCAAACAAAAAACTCCAGTGACATATCATCCAATGATATCTCATAAGGGGAAAATTCCTTCCTGACTCCAAATATTGACAATCAGATTAATCTCTGGTTCAACATCCGTTTACTTATTTGGTATATATGTAGCCCCCTTTCCCTATGCCTAAGGGAAACTACATGTTTCTCATACCTGCTGCTCACATACCTGTTGCTCACAAGAGGCCTAAGCCTCCACTAATGGGAGCCTGGGGTGAGCTCTTTCTCCTTACATGCAGCGCCTCCACCTATGAGGGATCCCAGCACAGGCGGAATAACACCTCACAGGACCTAATAAACAGTAAGAAATAATACACATGCAATGTATATAACGGATCTTTACTGTACACACACCATAACATACACTGTACACATTTAATAACAATACACAAATATACTACCCCTGTGTGGTTCCCCCAAAGTACTGAGGGTGCCCTTGGTACCTAAAAATCTGGTGTCCGCAGAACAATCCCACCCAAAGTGTGAGGTAGCTCTATCTCAAAGTGTTATGAGCCATTGGTGCACTTAAGACACCTGCCTGGGTACTCCTGTACCCAGGTGTCACCGTCAGATCAAAGGATCAGTCAGGTCTCACGCCGTGGGGCATCCGACACCAATCCCATCCCGCCTTGTGAGTCCCGATCCACCTCGTGAGGCGAGCTCCAGCTGGAGTGTCTCACCTAATGTCTATGTGATCTGTGGCCTGGTCCCAGAAGGCAGGACACCGCGTGGCCATCTAGTTACCGGTACAAAAGCACTACTAGTCACTTAGGGGAAGCATTCCTATCTGGGGCCTTCCCTGCAATACTCAGCTCGGGTGACTCAGGGCCTAGTTGGGGCCTAAGGGGCATGTCTACGCCTAGTCCAGGGAAGCACTGCTCCCTGGACACTACTTGTTCCGTTGCCTCCTCCATCAGGACCGCCTAACGGAGCGTTTGCGAGCCAAAACATATCTCCCTCCTCCTGCCTGCACGACTACTTTTGGTTGTGACTCCCCATGTGATTTCCCACCCCCAGAGAATCCTGGGACTTGTAGTCCCACCCAAGGGACTCCATAATTAGGCCAGTAGAGAGGTCATGTGTAAATGGGGAAGACCAGGCGCTTACCTTTAGTAGCAGATAGTGGTGACACCAATCAGAAGAGGCCTGACAACACATAGTGTACCTGTACACTTCAATCAGGCGCATGGGGGAGATCCATCCGGCCTGCTCTATAGAGGAATAGAGCTAGTCAACGAAAATTGGAGAGGGGGAGATAGGCTTAAACGATTATATACCAACTTAAAACTCTAGCACCGAGGGGCCTGAATGTTGACTTGGATATCTCGGCGTTTATATAAGCCGGAATGATATTCGCAACATTAGGATATAGAGCGAGTTTGACTACATCCCCTAGATCCTTTCCAAATTCAAACAAATTTTAATATATATTTTGTGACAATTTATGAGATTCATTTACCAATGTTTTTCTTTGTTTCCCTCCCCTCCCCTCCCCCTTCCCTAATTTACGAATCCCTCTCCTTCTCTTCCCCCCCCCCTATCCATTTCTCCCCTTTTCTTCCAAATTTTGTGTTTAATACGTGCATTTTTAGAGTTATATATTCAATGAATTTCAAAAGAGTCTACTACCTCAGTTTTTAACCAACAAGGTTTTAGTAAGGAACATGGACTAGATCCTATTAATAGCTAGATATGGATTTTCTAAAGAACATCATCAAATAGAATATGTGAGAGGTTTTAAAGCGATTGTATAAAACTGTTTTTAATTTTTTCAAAATTGATTGTATAAACTATATACTTAAATTGTTTTTAATATGTTTAACTGAACTCAAATGATGAAGGGAAATCAGTTTTTAATTTAATGACCATGTTGAAAAATTATTATGGGGACCATCATGAATTACCAACTAGTGTAAGGGCACCTAGAGGGTTAAACCAATGAGTTAAACATTGTAAGGCACAAAGGTGCAATTGAAGGGAGAGAGTAGCACTGAAAGCAAATAAACCCTGTATTAAATGGACACATTAGCAATGCTATGTAAAACTAGCCACGAGATGGAGAACAAGAATCAATTGAATGATTCTTATTGAAGGCAACTGTGCAAACATCACAAACTAATTAATCAATTAGCTCGGTGGGTCTATAAATGCTCATGGGACCCACCACTAGTCATTTTATGAGCCTGAGGAAGCCGTCCAATCGGCGAAACGCGTTGCTCGAAACCTGTTCCTGTTTTGTCCCACGGAGGCTTCCGTAGAAAGTCTCTTCAGCAGTATCTGCAGCCGGGCGGATCAGTTCAAGCTATCTGCACCCCGGACGCGGGGCCGGAGCGGGTCACTGCGAGACCGAACTACACGGAGGAGCCAGGGGATACTATATGATTTTATTGATGTGAGTGTGACAGTACTGTTAATCGTTTTTATCGTTCTTATACACAATAAATATCATTTACTACCACTGCTAAGACTGTGCCTCACTTATCCCCACACACCGCTGAAACGGAGAGTCACATTGCTGAATATAAGCAAGAAAGAACTACAGATCAGCTTTAGCCACAAATGTGCAGAACCTGATGTAATTGACCAGCAACTACCCTGGATAGACTGACTACATCTTAAAGACATCTGCCCTGTACCCTTACTCACACTGGGCCGTGTGAGTATTTACCTTAGTATATAGACACCCTCTATGATCCCCCCGCACTCATTTGTGGAGGGGTCAATATTCCATCATAAAGATACCTCTTTTGGATTGTACTTACACACGGCCGTGTAAGTACCTACAATACTCCATTGTATTACGATCTTTTAGTTCCTGTCCCAACCCCATCACTCTGGATATTTATTATATGTTTATTTTATCGTCGTTGATTGTATTGGTTTATGTCCACTGATCCCTCGCTCCCCCTATTCCATTTTTTTTCTCAGTAGAGAGGTCAATCTGTGTCCATGACCGCATGAATCGAACAGTTTGTTTTCTCCTGGGGGCTCGAGTTCGGCACTTTGCGGACCGGGTAGAGAGATTGCTGGGAGGGGCTGGGACCCAGTGGTCTTAATACACGTTGGCACCAATGACAAAGTTAAAGGAAAATGGAGAGTCCTAAAAAATTATTTCAGGTATCTAGGCTAAAAGCTTAAGGCAAGGACTTCCAAGGTAGTATTTTCTCAAATTCTACCAGTGCCATGCGCTACCCAAAGGAGACAGTCAGAGATTAAGGAGGTTAATGCATGGCTGAGAAAGTGGTGTAGAAAGGAGGGTTTGGGATTTTTAGAGCACTGGGACTCCTTTTCTGAGAGGTGAAATCTTTATGCTAGGGACAGATTGCACCTCAATTAAGTGGGATCTTCTGTGCTAGGGGGAAGAATGTTACAAAAGTTGGAGGATATTATAAACTAGGATGGAGGGGGGAGGGACAATAAACAGATAAAAAACTAAATAGAATAGATGGGGATGGGAAAAAGCAAGGGATTATGGAGGTAGAATGAAGGCAAGTAGGAGTTTGGCAAGCAGAGAGACACACATATTAAATACAGATAATACTAGAAAATTTCTAAAGACTAAACCCAATTGGCGTAGAAAGGCAGGGGCAGACAAGATAATAGTTTTTTGGGGGTGCTTAAAGACAATTATATGACCCAAATTATTGAGGAACCAACCAGGAGAGGGGCAACACTGGACTTGGTAATATCAAACAATGTAGAAGTAATAACAAATATTCAAGTCTGGAAACATTTGGGTAACAGTGATCATAACATGGTCTCATTTGGAATAAATGATCAAAAAACAGATTTCTTGGGTTCAACAAAGACTTTAAACTTTGGAAAGGCAGATTTTAATAAACTGAGGACTAATCTACAAAGTATAAATTGGGATGATGTTTTTGCAGGGAAAAATATGGAAAATAAAATGGTCAGTCTTTAAAACATTGTTAGAAAAGCACACTTATCAGTGTATACCCTTGGGTAATAAATATAAAATAATTAAGTCTAAACCAATGTGGCTAAATAAACAGGTATGGGAAGAAATGGAAAAGAAAAGACAGGCGTTTAGATTCTTAAAGTCAGAAGGTGTGGAGGCATCATCAGAAATATAAGGAATATAACAAAAGTTACAAAAAGGCAAATTTGCAAAAATGGATTATGAAAAAAGGATTGCAATAGAAAGTAAGATCAACCTGAAAAGTTCTTTAAATACCTTAATAACAAAAAAATGAGAAAAGAAAATATAGGGCCCTTTCAGTGTGAGATGGGTAGGCAGATTATTGGAGATAAGGAAAAAGCAGAGGTATGAAACAAATTATTTGCCTCTGTGTTTACCAGGGAAGAATACATTTCAATAGTAGTGCTTCAGGCAGAAGTAACAACCTCTATATTAACGAACAATTCGTTAACTGCAGAAGAAGTTCATAGACGGCTTGATAAAATTAAAATAAATAAACCAACCTGTTTTCAATCCAGGTCCAAATATTTTTACTGAGTCCAATTTTCTTTATTTTGTACACTAACCTCATGTGGAACTGTATCAAAAGCCTTTATACAATCTAAGTAGACCACATCAACTGCATTACCATAATCTAAATTCCTACTTACCTCCTCAAAGTAACTAATAAGGTTATTTTGGCACGACCTACCCTTCATAAATCCATGCTTACTATTACAAATAATTTTGATTTCCTTTAGGCATTCCTGAATATTATCCCATACTAAACCTTCATGGAGCTTCCCCACTATTGATGTCAGGCTTACAGGTCTTTAATTCCCCTGTTGTGAACTAGCTGCCTTTAAAAATATAGGCACCACGTCTGCTTTAAACCAATCTTGTGGTACTGCAACATGCAGACATGTCACCCCGCTGACAGTCAGACAAAAAAGCGCTAACAAGGGATAGAGCAAGTTGTAGTAACATTTCAACTCACTTTTCAGCATCATCTGAATCCTCTACTATAGCCTAAATCATTGATTATTTAAAAGACTTCATACTCTCCTAGAGTTACATCTTTATTTGAAGAGTAGACCACAGAAGATAAGCATCATCTCTTAAGATGGTAAAGAAAATAACTTGCTTGGGTTAATCAAACAAACAGTTAATTCTCAGGGAGTCCTTTCAAAGGAAAACTAAGTATGAACACAGGCACCCTGTGGTACAGAATAAAACAAAGGCTATGGGCTCTATGCACAAAGCGCTGAAAAGTTTTTTATCTCCACAAAATGCCTTTGGTATTCAGTAAGCGCCGATAATTTGCCCACATCAGCATTTTTTGTCCCCGATAAAAAATTATCGGCAGCCGACTGGCGATAAGCCACTTTTCGGCACCTTTCGGCACTTTTTTAAATCGGCTGTATTCTAGTAGCCCCGATCCTGTTTTCGGTGCTTATCTGAGCTGATCGGCAGTCTCGAAAAGCCATTTTTTTGGCAAATCGTCGGTGGGGAGAAGCATCGGCAAGGGCGACACTTAGAAAAAATCAGGCCTTTTTCCTGTCTGTGATTGATGCCGGAGGTCTCTGGAGCTGATACCAGCACCAGAGCCCCCCGGCATGCATCCGAGGCATCCGAGGAAAAATGCATGTAAAGCCCACTTCATTACCTTAGCGGCTAACCGCTAAGGCAATGAAGGGGTTAACCCACCGTGCCAGCTTTATTGTGGGTAGCGGGGGTGGGTGAAGGGGGTATTTGGCCCTTGTTGTTTGTTTTGGGCTTGCGGGGGGGGGGGTTGCGGGTGCAAATAACCCCTTCACGACCGTTGCAGTTAATACCGCTACGGTCATGAAGGGGTTAAGACCTCCCGCTACCCACCCGCAAGCCCTAAACAACCACCGTTGGGGCTAATACCCCCTTCACACACACCCGCTACCCACAATAAAAAAAATCCCACACAACAGCCCCACACTAAATAAATAAATAAATATAAATAAATATAATATATATATATATATATATATATATATATATATATTACCCCAACAACCCCTATACCCCCCTAACATACACATATATGCACATCAATGATACTATAGGCCGGCAGGGGCCCTCAGGTGTTACCCGCAGGCCTGCAGTACCAATTATGTGCCCCCCCCAAATTAATGTAAAAACACATACATACTTATAAATAAATACCCCCCCCCCTAACACCTACAGTATAGTAATGGGCACAAATACTATTATCCACAAATGGATAATAGTGAATGTGCTCATTTTAAATACATAAACACCAATCAATACATTAAATACATATAGCACTCACCCATGTCCAGCTGCCACAAAGAAGGCCATCCTCATCTTCATCCTGTTCATGCCCCCTCAGCTGCTGCAAAACAGACACAAGAATGAAAACATCCAATGTAATGTCCCCTAACCCCTTAATCACCATAGCGGTTATTAACCGCTACAGTCATTAAGGGGTTAACCCACCCTCACCCACCACTCGGGAGGCCTACATAACCTCCCCCACTAACCCCCCACCCCGTGAGGCCTAATCACCCTCACCCACTACCCACAAGGGAGGCCTACCCACATACCCTTGGGGCCAATACCACCTCCCCCCACCCCCAGTACCCACAATAAAAACAATACACTGCCCCACAATAAGCATCATTCTATTTATTAAATACATTACCCACACCTTGTGCCCCCCCATAAATACATGATTTATTCTTTTACATACAGGGTTCATACCCCAGCCCCACGCAAGTCCCCAGCGGGCTGGCGAGTCACCTGACTTGTTTCACACAGGTTCTGGAGGCCTGTTGGGGTGTCCCGCCAAGCGCCATGGCCCCCAGGTGGTCTCCTTGGGTCACCGTGAGCCACAATTGGGTCCCCACGGTAGGCCCGCGGATGTCTGGGAGCACCGGGTCAGACCCACAGGTGTCTGCGGGGCCTCGGGTGATTCTCACGGGGGTCTGGGGAACTCACGAGTGCTCACTATGGGTCTGCGGTGCCCCCACGGATGTCGGACCACCAGTTCATCCCCGCACACTACGGGTCCGCGGTGCCCCCACGGATGTGGGACCACCGGTTCTTCCCTGCAGACTACGGGTCTGCGGTGCCCCTACAGATGTGGGACCACCGCTTCATCCCCGCAGGTGTCACCCGTGGAACCACCAGCCTGATACCCGTGAGATACCCGAGGATACCGCAGGTGGTCTCCAGAGGTCTCACGCAGAACCAAGGAACCAACCCTGAATTTAAAAAAAATAAACCTGGCCTATACATTCAATACATACATTCCCCCCCCCCCAACACCTACAGTACAATAATGTGCAAAATAACTATTATCCAGATAGGGATAATAGATTATTTGCCCATTATTAAACACATTAACTAGCATATTAAAATAAATAAAGTACTACTGACCTCATCAATAAGAAGCCCCCGTCGCCAGCAACATCCTTGTCTTTCGTTGCCCACAAAATACATAGCCAATACATAGCCAATACATTGCAATTACATTCAGATATCAATTAACCCCTTAAACACCTTATCGGATAATAACCGCAAAGGTAATTAAGGGGTTAAGCCACACTGGCCCGATACCCACCCTTCACCCATTCATTTGTACAGTGGCTTCATCATGCAACTATATATATACAGAGATATATACAGATATATATATATATTGCCATACTCAAAGCTAATCTTAAAACTCGAAAGAGAGACGGTTGCATGAATACAAATTTATGCAACTGTTCGAGACACTTAGCAGTGGCCTAAACAGAGATCGAAATTTTATGAGTCATTACTGACACTAGCGAACTCTCTTCCCATGAGCGCTAAAGGCCATGTCTGTACATACTGTGCTATATGTATGCACACACACCTGTCTCTCACACATACTAATACTCCTTATTTTTCCATCCATATACACCAATAGGGACCACATAGTATCCACACACACTTTTAGTTGTGCTACAAACTCTCACATTTCCACACCCACCCACACCATTTATATCCCTCTCACTCCACACACACCTTGTGTAGAGCACTGTTTATACTGTGGGCTCTCCATTCATTTTTATTCACACTGATACACATACACACTCTTTCTTCACTTGCTTTCAGTTACCCTTTGACACCTCCAGCCATAAAACACATCCACACCGGGGGAAGGACAAGCACAGATAACATTCCAAGAGACACTGTTTTTAAGTTATCCTTGCTTCATTCATTGTAACATCGCCGGAAGAAGAGATCAGTGTATCTCGAAAGCTCGCACAAATAAAAGCATTTCGTTAGCCACAGAACGGTATCATCTATTTATTTTTTGATTATTGAAGCTCGGCTAACACGGTACTGATACCTATATATATATATATATATATATATATATACACACACATGATGAACCAATATACAAATAAATGTAGAAGGGTTATCAAAAACATGCTGTACTACAAATACCACTTCTCCATACAGACACAATACAATAAATCAATTTCCTTTAATAATCCAATCTGATCTTTCAATCAAAATCCTCAAATGCCAATCAAAAGCCACAAATGCCACTGAAAACATTGCATTTACATTGTATACATGATGCATACAATCTATGCACCATATACATTCTGCAAATTAATGTTAACAATAACATATTCCAAACAAAATACCAATACATCCAAACAAGTATACTATTTAAACCAATCCAGTAACCACAAATCAATTAGCATTCATTAAATCCCTAAACAGTTTACATTCCACCCCTAACAATTAAACAATTAACTAATTCAATCGTTGAACAGAACAAGTTATCCTCTGAAAAAATATAAGTACCAACAAGAATACAATATACAAACGCAAGCCTCACCCTGACCTAAAGTACACCATACAATAGCAAAAATTACATCTATCTAATTTTAAAATACATGACACACACATTTATGCATAGCAGCATAGCCAAAATAATTTAAAACACAGCAAATCAAGCTTTTAAAACAACGGTTTGGATCATCCTTATGCCAATAGACGTCATCCTTATCAGGATTTCTTCTCGTCTATACTTGGACTACTCCGTTTGCTTCGGACCTATTCCAGCTGTCCTTTATGGGTTCATTTTGGCATGGAGGACTTTCCACTCTGATGTGTCCTATCATGCCCTTCTAGCTTTCAACCATTATGAGTATATTTGTAATATCTCATTGCCTCATCGAGACTATTCTACATATCGCGTTATCACGCAGATTTTTATGTCACTATGTAATTGTTACATCTATATGCAATATTCATGGTGTATGTAGACTATTATGGGACCAACATGGCAACCCAAGATCTTGCCACGGTTGTCAATATCAGTGATTATGCCGTCTCCAGTCCAAAACACCTGAGACTGGTTGTGTTATAGCATACAAACTACTATGAATATTTATTTCTATCTGTTACTATCAGGACCTCAGCACATGCATTCATCTTTTTCTCTTGGTGTAGATATATACCATGGGGTTGCTTTTAGTTTTAACATGGTTACTGTCTGCTTATGTGAGAGTAGTACTTTATTTATTTTAATATGCTAGTTAATGTGTTTAATAATGGGCAAATAATCTATTATCCCTATCTGGATAATAGTTATTGTGCACATTATTGTACTGTACGTGTTGGGGGGGGGGGGGGGGGAAATGTATGTATTGAATGTATAGGCCAGGTTTATTTTTTTTACATTCAGGGTTGGTTCCTTGGTTCTGCGTGAGACCTCTGGAAACCACCTGCGGTATCCTCGGGTATCTCATGGGTATCAGGCTGGTGGTTCCACGGGTGACACCTGCGGGGATGAAGCGGTGGTCCCACATCTGTGGGGGCACCGCGGACCCGTAGTCTGTGGGGATGAACCGGTGGTCCCACATCCGTGGGGGCACTGCGGACCTGTAGTGAGCACTCGTGAGTTCCCCAGACCCCCATGAGAACCACCCGAGGCCCCGCAAACACCTGTGGGTCTGACCCGGGGCTCGCAGACATCCGCGGGCCTACCGTGGGGACCCAATTGTGACACAAGAAGACCACCTGGGGGCCATGGCACTTGGTGGGACCCACCAACAGGCCTCCAGAACCTGTGTGAAACAAGTTGCTGATACCCTGTAGGTCTGTCAGGTGACCCGCCAGCCCGCCGGGGACTCGCGTGGGGCTGGGGTATGAACCCTGTATGTAAAAGAATAAATCATGTATTTATGGGGGGGCACAGGGGGTGGGTAATGTATTTAATAAATAGAATGATGCTTATTGTGGGGCAGTGTATTGTTTTTATTGTGGGTACTGGGGGTGGGGGGAAGTGCTATTGGCCCCAAGGGTATGTGGATAGGCCTCCCTTGTGGGTAGTGGGTGAGGGTGGTTAGGCCTCACGGGGTGGGGGGTTAGTGTGGGAGGGTATGTAGGCCTCCCGAGTGGTGGGTGAGGGTGGGTTAACCCCTTAATGACTGTAGCGGTTAATAACCGCTATGGTGATTAAGGGGTTAGGGGACATTACATTGGATGTTTTTATTCTTGTGTATGTTTTGCAGCAGCGGAGGGGGCATGAACAGGATGAAGATGAGGATGGCCTTCATCGTGGCAGCCGGAAATGGGTGAGTGCTATATGTATTTCATGTATTTATTGGTGTTTATGTATTTTAAATACACATGGTGTGTATGTTGTTTATTGCAATGTTTATTGGGGGCAAATGTCCCATATAAACATGCTATTCTGCCTTAACCCCTTCATTGCCTTAGCGGATATCCGCTATGGTAATGAAGCAGCATTTATGTATTTTAATAATATTGTGCGGAAGCAGGGGGTCTCCTGAGCTGAACCGCATTGATTTGTGGATCAGAGACCCCCTGCTTCCCGAGTTACAGGCCTCGGTTTGGGGCATCGGTTACAGTGTCGCCGCCATATTTATAGCGGGCACGGCGCGAATGGGATGCTATAAAGATGGCGGCGACACTGCCACCCGATGACACATACCGGGGCCTGTAACTCGGGAAGCAGGGGGTCCCTGGTCCACAAAGCAATGCGGTTCAGCTCAGGGGACACCCTGCTCACAGTACACTATTATTAAAAATACATTCATGCTGCTTCGTTACCATAGCACATAGCCGCAAAGGTAAGGAATGATTGTTTATTTATATATGTGTTTTACTCATAGTGTAGATGTGCAGAGGGTCTCCGGAGCTGAACCGCTTTGGTTTCAGGTCCGGGGACCCCCTGCTACCCGAGATACAAGTCCCTTTAGGGGGTGCCGGTATCCCTCTGCTTTGTTTACATTCCACGGTCACGTGATCGGGACCTTTTAAATGCAGAGGCATACCGGCACCTCATAAAGGGGCCTGTATCTCGGGAAGCAGGGGGTCCCCGGACCTGAAATCAACGCGGTTCAGCTCCGGAGACCCCCTGCACATGTACACTATCAGTAAAAGTTGTTTTGATATGTTTTTATTTTGCCGATGTTTGCGCAGAGAGAGCGGCGGGTCTCTCTCTGCTGCAAACACATATCGGCAGAAACGGCCTATCGCCAGGTTATCGGGAGCCAGGATTTTTTATCACTGGCTCATCTGCGTTTTGCTTTCGTAGAGATTCGACAGGGATCGGCATGGATTCGGCCCTTACTGAATACTGCGAGGGCAAATCGCCCAAATCATGCCTATCGGCAACACTTGCCGAAAAGATTTTTTCGGCGCTTAGTGCATGAGGCCCTCTAACTGTTATGGTAGCGTTAGATATGCATTTCATATCTTCTATTGATTTGTCAGACATTTTCAGGCTAATGACACTCTATGCCCATGTTACCAAATTCCACCCGGAAGAAGTTTCTGCAATAAACTCATTCCAGAGCCATATACTGAGAGGTGTAGCAAAGTTATCTAGGCCATTAAGACTTCCATTGTGCAATCTGTGCACTTAACTACAGATTTGTGGACAAGTGGCCCTGGCCTAACTAAGAACTACGAGAGTCACTGCCCATTGGGTATCTTACTTTTCTTTATCATCTCTGTCAGAATCAGATGCCATTCTCGCTCCAATGGAAGCTGTTCTATGTGTTGTTGTAAATACAGAAGAAAAAGAACTCAGCTGTTAAGCACTCTTTAACCTAAGATGTGTTGTGAGAAGAATTAAAAAAATATTCTTTATTGATAATCTTAATTTAAAATAAGGTAGTGCACACAAATAAGACAAAACTAATACGTAACACAGGATCTTGCCTTATGCCATGTAATGGGGTCACAGAAGGTGGTGCTAGAATTAGCGTTCCACTTAAAACAGAATAATACCTATAATAGCTATATATGTATAGGTACAGTGGCAGCCGCCTTTAGCCTCCTGCGGCCGTTTCAGCGCACTTTTAAAACCGCGGGCAGATGCAATGTTTGATGCGGCATGTTCCGGCATTTAAAGCCGTGGCCGCGTGCATTGTACAGTATTAGCGTATAAGCGCTGTGCTTATTTAAATGTTATCAACATTACAGTCTCACAGTTATGTGAGGTCTGTATTGGAGGTACACAAGCAAGCTACTGTAACATTATGGGCGGCGTGCGTGCAACTTTATGGGCGGCGTTCTGTATACAAACTTTCACTGATAACTACAGTACTATTGGCGTTGTCTCGGCATGAATGCGGCATGAACGCGGTGAAGTGCGTGGCATTCGAAAAAAAATACCCAAACAAACCGGAGATGTTGGAGAATAAAAGGGGCCGTGACAGTATAATGTACTATGCCACCCTATGAAGATATGTAAACATACTCAAATTATCCACATACTGTATGATCTTATCCACCAATGTAGCTCTAGTGTGAGATAATGCACACACTGGAGTATACCTTCATATAGCTCCTTGGATATAATAATGCTAAAGTTGTCAATATGCAGGAGTACAGAATCCTTTACCCTAGACTGTGTATATATATCTAGGTAGGATATAGGTTGGTGGATAAAGTTATTGCAGCTATATTTGTGCAGCTGCTATTGCTCCCAATGTTGTGGATGCAGTTAATTGCAATTAGTTTTGCTATTAAAATAGTATGTAAGTAGTAGGGTGATATACCTTATAAATGACACCTAGGCAAGGCAGATAACATAAACATAATAAAAAAAATAAAAAAGTATGTATGGATAAAGTGCTGGGTCTGTGTCTAAACCAGTAGTCTATTATAGTATAATTAGCTGTCTGTCTGGACACTCCCAGCATGAAGTCACTTGCAGGCTTTACTGTGTATCGTTCAGAACGTGCTCCATGATCTCAGCACAATTAGGCTTCTAAGGCTATCAGTCTATGTGGTGTTTTGTAACGTCTAACCTCAAATATCACAACTTTAACATCTAAAATATAATATATATGCTGCGTTTACAGAGTATCAGGAGCCCGAAGTGATACAGGCATTATACAAGTCAGCCTCTGCCGCTGACCATCGTTTCGCGCATGTGTGCTTCCTCAAGGCTGATAGGCTGGCAGGCTGGTAGTGTTAGGACCTGCAGATTGGTCATGCCGTGAAGTGGCTGCAGGCTTATAACCTTTTGGCCAAAGGGTTTAACTAAATGACCCTTACTCATGAGCAGATAAGCACTGAAGTATTGTACTATATGTTGTGTCATTTTGTATGTTGTGCTGGCCTTTCTGTTTTTGTTTGGACATTACAGTAATCCATTGTTGAATGACCTTGGTTACTTATGACGTTATCAAATTTTGGCGTTTCACTTTTTTTTTCCAAAACAGAATGTGTTGTACATTATTATTCCATTGCCTTGAGTGCTTACTGTTTGGATGGGACACACATGATGTCAACTCCTAATACTCGACCCAAATGCAGTTTCGCATACATGATATTTTTTGCAATTAATGATGGAACAGATAAGATGGCGACTTTATCAGAGATATACAGTATGGCTATATCATTGTCGAGGATAAATACTTCAAATTTTCACCTAACCCTCGGGGATGGAAGAATTCTATATGGCATAATTGGTCAATTAATTATTGCTTATTAGAACACCCCTGTGTGCCAGCAGCAAAAGAGGTTGTTAGCCACTGCTCCCATCTTTTGCGGGTATGTTTGATCATGGCAACTTCAAAAGGAGAAAAATGGGATCAAGAGATTGAATAATTGTACGTCCTGAGTCTGCAATGTGCCATCACTGGCTTACCAATACTACTACCATTATGGTCCAACCGGCACTAAAAACCCGATTAACTTACATCCTGGCTACCTGCCCCTACCTGAGTACCAGCATCAACCTGATTATAACTGTATGGCTCTGTCTGGATACCTGACACTCCTGACAAAGCCGAACACAGTCTATCTAGACTGGGCGAAACGCGTAGAGTGGTACCTTTTTGATCCTGAAGGTGATCCGTAGTTCACCAGCCGAGCAGCCGTGACGTCACACGCTCTGACGGGCGCAACGAGACAGGCTTCGACAGCAGACTGCAAGCGAGGGAGGCTTGGAAGATCCAGGGGAGGAGGTGAGCAGTGCGGTGACCCTTCGCTTTTCACAAATTATGTGATAAATGCTTGTTTTAATCTTGCACATTGTAAGTGCGCACTTTTATACCTTTTTACATCAAAACTTTGTTTATTAGCCTGATCGCGCTATGTAGTGTTCTCTCATCGCTCCTATATATACCTACACACTGCTGAGTGTGCCTCTGAGGGAGATCCTGACTGCATTTCATTCCACACGGGTAGCAGCCCTAATTGCAAACTGCACTTTATTCATCTAAATCTTGTGAGTAGGCTGAACACACGAGCCAAGATTACATCATATGCCAGATTTCATTTTCCATACATCTGCACTTAAATTGTGTATTTTCTCTTTCTCTTTATCCCTTATATGCTCCTCCTGGATTGTTTGAATTCTATCTTACTTCTTGGAACCCGTGAAACAGGTCCCACCTGAGGGTTTGAGCTGGGTTATTAAATAGCACACATCACTTTTAGTATCACGTTTATTAATTTATTAATTTTTATAATATTTTTACAATAACTTTGATTAAGTTTATTTTATTTTGATATCACTTTTAAGTTGTTTGCGCCTTTTTTCACTAATTTCACAAAATATAATGTACATTAGTAACTGTAATTCCCAATGCCACGCATACTATGTGCGTGCCATAGCCCGTACAAGCATGCACACTTTGGTGTGCATTCGCGCAAGCGTACTACAGTACCTGTATACTTAATGCATCATCAACTTTTTTTTTCCAGAAATGAAAGCGTCAAATCGACAGCCAGAAGATGATGATGATGATGATGGAAGTCGAAAACCACTATATTTAAACGTTCAGTTTTTTCTTTTATATTACCAGCTTTTCTATTCTAGCAATGTGATATTCATATTCATGTTTCTTAACCTTTAGGGTACTTTCTAAATGCTTGTATTTCATGCTTGTTTGGCACAGCACATACTGTATGTGATAGATAGATTTATGTTACCACCTTTATCACCGGGCTGTTGCATTCCACTTCACACGCATGTGCCTATGACAGAGGAACACAATTCGAGAATCCGCGCTCGTGCTGTATTGAATCCTATCTGAAAGCCAATCCCTTTGCTGCTAGATGCATGGAGTCACTCCCCACAATCTCCTAGATACAATAACCCCTAAGGGTATATCTCAAAACAAACGAGAAAAGAATGCACACAGCGCACCGGGGATTAGCGAAATTCAATCATTTGAATAAGATCTCGTGTGATCTAACAGGTTAAAATACCAAATCACAGTTGGTATAAATGAAAAACAAATAAATGAATTCCCCCAATGTGAAATAATTGAGTCCTGAATACAAACTAATCAAAGTCCTATTCAGTGTAAATACTGTAGCTAAATTAGAAACAGTATAACATATATTAAGTGCAAATAAACGTGCAGAAAAAAGTTATTTTCAATGAAAACACACCTAAAGTGAAAATACTCTTATTGGTGAGTGAAAGCAACACACAATAACTAATTTGTATACTAAACACAAAATCAATACACAATAAAAGTGCATACATCGTGCAAAGATGCATATAAAATGTATCAACTTATTTAAGTGACCTCCAAGATAAATACAAAAATACCCCAATAATCATGAACTAATAAACCATGAAGATTGAATAAAAATGGCCACAGAAGGAGAAATCAACACTAACCGTGAAGTGGCAAGCGGAACGCTGAGGGAACTGCTGATGAAACAGTCCGGACTGCAGCTTCTCCTTGGCAGCTCGAATCACCGCTGTAACATCCTTGTCGGTAGATTCCACCAATGGGCATATGCGCTGAGACAGCCTCACGTGACCACAACGCATTTCGTACAACGTACAGTACTTCATCCACCTGACGAAGTACGTTGTATGAAACGCGTCATTGTCACATGAGGCTATCTCAGCGCGCTTGCTCGTTGGTTGAATCTAGATTAGATTGTAAGAGCAGGGACTCCTCTTCCTAAATGTTACTTTTATGTCTGAAGCATTTATTCCCATGATCTGTTATTTATATTATTTGTTATTTATATGATTGTCGCGTATTACTACTTTGAAGCGCTATGTATATTAATGGCGCTATATAAATAAAGACTTACAATACAATACACTCTACTGACCAGGAAGTTCCAGCGGTGATTCGAGCTGCCGAGGTGAAACTGCAGTCCAGACTGTTTCATCAGCAGTTCCCTCGGCGTCCCGCTTGCCACTTCACGGTTAGTATTGATTTCTCACTCTGTGGCCATTTTCATTCAATGTTCATGGTTTATTATTTCATGGTTATTGGGATATTTTTGTATTTATCTTTGTGGTCACTTAAATAAGTTGATACATAAGTTGAGGATCCTGGCAGGGGTAACTAGAAGTTTTATTTACTTTATGCTGGCTGGCAAATGTTTTATTTTACATGGGCAAATGAGCTATTATCCATATCTGGATAATAATAATTTTGCCCATTACTGTACTGTAATGTTATGGTTGTTGGGAATAGAGGGGGTTCCCATTCATTCCCAATTTGGGTTATCTTTGATCCCATTGAGGGCATAGATAACCAGTTGTGTAGTGGGTATGGTTAACCCCTTCAGTAGCAGTAACCGCTGATGTACTGAAAGGGTTAACTCCTCCCGCAACCCCCCAGAAGGCCTAAACACCCACCATGGGCCAAATACCACCGTCACCCACCCCCACTACCCACAATAAATAAGGCACTGGTAGTTAACCCCTTAATTACCTTAGCAGTTAGCCGCTAAGGTAATGAAGCTGCCTGTAAATGTATTTTTATTGGATTGGATAGAAGCCGGGGGTCTCCGGAGCTGGTATTAATGTCTATCAGCTCTGGAGATTCTTGGCATCAATCCAATGTAGGAATAAAAAAAAAATCCTAAGTTCTGCTCTAAGATCCCATAACGCCACCCTAGGGCTGGCGAGATGAGATCATTGATAAACTCGCTATTCCAGAGCCCCAATGAGATTCTTGAGGCTACTAGAATAGCGTGATGTTATCGAAATTGCGCTATTTTGGCATTTGGCAGGTCCCGCTCGGTGAGTTTGGCCAGGGAACAGAATGCTCGGGAAAATGCATACCCCGTCCGAGTTTGGCAACTTAACAAGGCTTTCTAATAGCAACCTTGCAAAATTGTGTGAGAACTGCTCAAAAACCTTGATGAGTTGGTAATCAAACCTACTAGAATAGGCCCCACAGTGTTTCACCTTTTTACTTCATGTCTATCTTACATGGGCACATATAAGCTAATGCCTACTGTATTACAAAGCTTTCCAGCACAGCCAGGGTTAGAATTGCACAGGGTGTAAACCTATTCACAGACAGCTGTCAGTCTTACAAGAAGGTAAACATTTCTGTGTTATCAGGAGGATGGAATTCTGCAGCAGCTGAAATTTTAACTCACACTATTTTCTTTCCCTAATGATTTTAACTTACAGTTTATGATACTTGTATGTTAATATTGGATTTAATGAAATTGGGCAAAATACATTATCCTTCTTTGTTGAGGAAGGAAATGTGGATATTGTCACTCAATTACATGGAATGATTTAAGATTGAATTTAACCAACAATAACAATTGTTTATTTTCTTTTTTTTAATTAAATGAATGTCGGAGTTTAAACAAGCATACTCTTTAGATAAGAAGAAGGTTAATAGTATGAACATACTGTATACTAATTTTTAATGTCTTTTTTTGTACACAAACAGCTGAAAAATAGGCAAAAACTTGGTGCTAAATTGATGTCGTCATTTTCAAGTTGTGTCAGTTCTATTGAGAAATGATGATGCTAAATCTAAATTCAAACTCTCCTTTTAAATCATGTACTTTTAAAGGTACAAATAGGGGAACAAGTGATCATTCATATTGCTGATTAAAAATTATGAGTAAAAATGTTAGCGATATTTCCACTAAACTGGGAGAAAAACTCATACATGTTAAATGGAGAGTTATATAGACAAAATATAACGGCTAAGAATTGATAGTATATCCATAGGTTCTTTGGTACTAACTCAGTACAATGGGCTTCGGGTTGGAAACCCAGCTGGCCCTTGAAACCTGACTGTCATTGTCTTTATGATGTTTGTAATGTGAGTGAAGTGCTCTACTCCAGAGCTTGTACTAAAGGATATGTTGTATTGTATTGTATTGTATGTCTTTATTTATATAGCGCCATTAATGTACATAGCGCTTCACAGTAGTAATACATGTGGTAATCAAATAAATAACAGATAATATAAATAACAGATCATGGGAATAAGTGCTTTAGACATTAAAGTAAAATTAAGGAAGAGGAGTCCCTGCCCCGAGGAGCTTACAATCTAATTGATAGGTAGGGAGAACGTACAGAGACAGTAGGAGGGAGTTCTGGTAAGTGCGTCTGCAGGGGGCCAAGCTTTATGTATCGTGTGTTCAGAATATCCACAGTGCTATTCATATGCTTTTTTAAGCAAGTGGGTCTTAAGGTGGGTCTTAAAGGTGGATAGAGAGGGTGCTAGTCAGTTACTGAGGGAAGGGCATTCCAGAGGTGTGGGGCATTCAGTGAAAAAGGTTTAAGGCTTTAGATACAAAGGGGGTAGAAAGAAGACATCCTTGAGCAGAACGCAAGAGTCGGGATGGTGCATAGCGAGAAATTAGGGCTGAGATGTAAGGAGGGGCAGAAGAGTGTAAAGCTTTAAAAGTGAGGAGAAGAATGGAGTATGAGATGCGGGATTTGATCGGAAGCCAGGAAAGGGATTTCATGAGGGGAGATGCTGAGACAGATCTAGGAAAGAGTAGAGGTGCTCTACTCCAGAGTTTGTACTAAAGGATATGTTGATTACTAGTGTCAAACCTAACCATAAAAAGCAAGCTAAAACAGTTTACCATTTAAGAGGGAAAGTGTATGAGAAAAATAAATGAAGCACTCTTTTGGGTGGTTATTTTATATAACTAATAATGTGGGAATAAAAGTGATTCTTCCTCAGGGATCAGGAAGGAATTACTGTATGAAAACTAAGTAGGAATGTGATGTGAACAGAGTAGTGTGGATTGATGCAGGATGTGTTTACTGGGACTGTGTAGAGTATAACAAAGCCAATTGCCTGAGAATTGAAAGATTGTGCATTTTTAGGATGGTGTATGTTTCTGGGTGGGATGTGGGCTGTTTCTGGTGAAATTGGAAACTTAAACTTATAGTCATACCCATTATTACTGTTGTACATTTGGTGTGACTTTCATTGTTGCATTGCATGTATTGTTTAATTACGATCAAGATAAATGCAGTACAAATATGCTCTAATGATGTAAACCTTTTGGTATTTTTCCTGGAGGATTTGAGAGGTAATTATTCATCCTCTCCATCCTAATTGGAATTCAAAGTTTAGTTAATATAAATAAATAAAAGAATCTAGGAAAATATTTGTATACTAGTTGTCACTTATAATTGATTACTGTTATTTGTTTACTCTTAGGCAATATCTTCAGAAGAATCACCAGTTATTTTATGGGAAATGAGAATGCTGTAGCGTGGTTATTAGTAATCAACATGAACAAGGTCATTTTCCTTGTGTGTATACAGTAAGTTTACAAATGATTTTTTTTAATTGTCTAGGCGGAAGCATGATCATCTTAGATTATTACATTAGATCATACCTGTCTGGAGCAACAAAAAGTTACTTCCTAGGAAAAAAATGTGTGAAAAATTATAACTAGGTAGGTATATACTGTACACAGAAAATCATCATAATCATGATTATGCATAATGCCATTATTAGACAGTTTATGGGATTTTATTCTTCAGATGAACCATATTAAACTGATAAAGAATATATACAGATACTATTACAGTATTTTAATTGTTGTTTTGGAATGCTAATTCAAGGTAATCAGTAATCACTATGATGATATATTTATTAACTTAGTGTTTCAGCTTTGTGTTTTAATTGTAACGTGCATTGTCATTATGTATTTGTGCTACAAAGCAAGTAATATTTAATTAAGGGAAAGCCATCAAGATCCCACACCAATAAAGCTATGTTTCTGAAGAGGACTTGCCGCAAGATGCGAGGAGGATTTGCCACTACAATTTTTCAAAAAGTTAACATTCGCGCCAAAAGATGAGGAATGGTAACACCGTGGATGCCTTATAAGGGATATGCAAGAGTGTTCATGATGATGGGAGATCCCGTCCAAACCATTATATGAACCAGCAGGAGAACAGGATTTGTGAATCAATCCTCGCTTCAGGTTCTCATCAATGTATGTCCTCATCGCCTTGGTTTCTAGTTCGGAAAGAGGATATGTACGTCCATGAGGAGTCATCATCACAGGAAGGAGGTCAATCACACAATCAAACGTTCGATGCACAGGCTCATTGTTGAGGTGCAGGTGTAACTATGCGCTCACCACAAACAAGGCGTGA
This sequence comes from Ascaphus truei, assembly GCF_040206685.1. Classification (NCBI taxonomy): domain Eukaryota; kingdom Metazoa; phylum Chordata; class Amphibia; order Anura; family Ascaphidae; genus Ascaphus; species Ascaphus truei. The sequence continues at coordinate 110,343,157 of NC_134484.1, read as the reverse complement.
CCGCGAGGCCGAGGTGGGGATTTGATAAACGCCAACCCACACCCACATGGGCGCACCTGGAGCGTATATAGGTCGAGGTAGCCAGGTTGGGGTAGGAGAGGTCAGGATAGTCAGTGATACTTGCAGAGGTCTGGGTTGGAGAGGTACGGATTGTTGCAGGTACTTTAGCCAGGGTCGGGATTGGAGAGGTGCGGATCATCGTGGGTAAGCCGGGGTCAGGACCGGAGAAGTACGGATCGTCGTTGGTAAGCCGGGTTAGGAGCAGAGAAGTGCAGAATCCAAAGAACAAGCAAGGTCAGTCAACACAGAACAAGACAGGCAAGGCTCAGACAGGAGGCAGGACTGCAGTGAACACAGCGCACATAAACAAGGTTATGCTCAGCCAATGTGCCAGTGGACAGGCTGAGCATATATAGGAAGAACAGACCAATGAGGAGGAAGCGTACTCCCTAGTATCCATGACTGTGGTTGGCTGATGGAGACAAGACTGGTAAATCCTATTACACAGCGGAACAGAGGAGACTCTGCATGCATGCGCGGGTGCTGCGCATAGCGGGGGGGCGCTGCGCGATGGTGACGTCACCGTGCGAGCGAAGCCTTGAGGCGGGACCAGCAGGGACGGCATTTAGTGCCAGTGAGGTCCGTGAGCGCCTCTAGAAGGTACGCTGGTAATGACAGGTCTGCGAGATGTGCTGCAGCAGAGGCAGGACACTTGATCGCGGGTCTGGGTAAGTCCAGAGCACGCCGGGAGGAACGCGGATGGCGGATCCTCACTGCAGGTGTATATGCTCATCTATACCCCTCACCTCCCTTTTTTACTGTATGCATCACAAAGCTTTCTGTTAGAAAAAACAAGAGGGTTTGGGAGTGATCACAGAACTACACTAATTGAGTAAAGTGATCAAGTGAATAATTGTGGTGATTAAAGATGTGGGTGCAAACTGTGAACTGAAAAGTGAATCAGAAAAAGGGGGAAGGGGAACACAAAATGGATGTGCCCCCTAAAAGAATTCACTAAACTGCACTCCTACATAGTATAAAATGTAACTTTTAATAAATTTACTTAAAACATATATTACCAAAACGTTGTGTACTGTGAATTAAAAATAAATTAAATTGACAATACCAAGCATCCCTGTCGTTGAATGTGTGATTATACAATCCCAATTTAGCGAGTCAATATTATTGGGATTAGGAGGACAGAGGATGCTGTAAGTCGGGGTGTTAACCCCTCTGGAACGACTATGAGACCAGAAGGTAAGTATATGAAAATATATCCTACTCAGTGAGCAATTAGATAGTTGGAAATCCAGCAGTCCTGCTCAAGTATATACCAACGAGCACTAAAAGTGATAATAAATGATATATAACCATACATATGCTTAGGTGGTAACACTGACACATGCTCTATTAGTGGAAAGTAGTTCACAGCATAGTGGAGCTGGCATTCACAGTATCATTAACAGTGAGTTAACCAGCAAGAGACTCTAAGTGAGCATATGTCATATGAAGCAGGAAGGCCAACTCACTGACTGTTGGTAAAAATACCCAGCTAGTAGGGTCTACATAGATAGAACCAGAGACCTTTTATACCCCTGCAGTACCTTGATTACAGAATTGATGATTCACAGCTGTGCCCAAACTGCCACATAAAACTACACAAAAAGCTACAAAAAACAGTCCAAATAAATAGCTACACATTCAGCTCTCAAGATGTCATATTAGTGTAGTTAAACGGACGTTTTTATGGCTTAAAAACGTCCGTTTAACTACACTAATATGACATCTTGAGAGCTGAATGTGTAGCTATTTATTTGGACTGTTTTTTGTAGCTTTTTGTGTAGTTTTATGTGGCAGTTTGGGCACCGGCGCACTGCGCATGCGCAACAGCTGTGAATCATCAATTCTGTAATCAAGGTACTGCAGGGGTATAAAAGGTCTCAGTCCTCTCTCCCCCAGTAAATTTGTCCCTGAAGAAGCTCCTTTGCGTTGGACGCGCAGTTGTGTCAGTCTCCTACTTGGAGCTGTTTTAATGTAGTGCTCTTAAGTCTCCTGGTTCTATCTATGTAGACCCTACTAGCTGGGTATTTTTACCAACAGTCAGTGAGTTGGCCTTCCTGCTTCATATGACATATGCTCACTTAGAGTCTCTTGCTGGTTAACTCACTGTTAATGATACTGTGAATGCCAGCTCCACTATGCTGTGAACTACTTTCCACTAATAGAGCATGTGTCAGTGTTACCACCTAAGCATATGTATGGTTATATATCATTTATTATCACTTTTAGTGCTCGTTGGTATATACTTGAGCAGGACTGCTGGATTTCCAACTATCTAATTGCTCACTGAGTAGGATATATTTTCATATACTTACCTTCTGGTCTCATAGTCGTTCCAGAGGGGTTAACACCCGACTTACAGCATCCTCTGTCCTCCTAATCCCAATAATATTGACTCGCTAAATTGGGATTGTATAATCACACATTCAACGACAGGGATGCTTGGTATTGTCAATTTAATTTATTTTTAATTCACAGTACACAACGTTTTGGTAATATATGTTTTAAGTAAATTTATTAAAAGTTACATTTTATACTATGTAGGAGTGCAGTTTAGTGAATTCTTTTAGGGGGCACATCCATTTTGTGTTCCCCTTCCCCCTTTTTCTGACAAAGCTTTCTGTACCTAGAGAGCTATGTCTCTTTAGTATACAGTCCCAGGGGACAGAGGAAGAACAGACATCGGGCTCGACAAGGGGTAATTTATGTTTCCACTCCATAAATAGGGGAGAGGCAATGTAATATTTTGTAATGCCCCTATATATCAGTCATTTAAGACAATCAGAAGGTAGAGGTGTAGAAAGATACCCAGATGGTATATTAAAAGCTTCAAGGGAGAGATATTGATGCTACATAGGGGTGCTTGGACAAGGGTTCTGATACCACAGAGGTGAAGGGCCTGGAAACAACTTTTTCTGTTTCCATTTTAAATGGGTTTATTTTCCCATAATATTTAAGTATATCTCATAAGGTTCTTCTTTCCACCTGAATATTATCAAAGTATATGCCTTACAATACAGTTTATTGACGCTGTTATTTTCTATTGCAGGCCTGTTTGTGTTTCCACTGTATTGGGCAGAGAAGAGGATGAGGGGGGGGGGGCTTTGGAGTGGGGCTACCTGACTGCCCCTCTCCCTCTCTCTCCTGACTGGTTTGGGCCCTCCTTTAGATTATAAATTAAAGGGGTAATGGTTGTGGTGGGATCCACTGCCCTTTGCCAGCATACCACCCCATAACACCTTGGGCCTCCTGTACCAGATAACATTTTGCCTGGTACAATGTTTTGGAGTGGTGCAGGTTACACCACTCTTTTACCCCTCTCCTGTCCTACCTTTCTCACCCCCCTTTTAGTTGCTCCTTATATTTTCTTTTTTTTGCCCCATTCCCTTCCTCATTTTAACGACACATTCACCTAGGTAGGAAGAAAGTACGAGAGTGTAGGAAGGAATTCTGGTAAGTGCATCTGCAAGGCGCCAAGCTTTATGTATCAGGTGTATAGTGTTAGCAACGGAGCTACTCATGCTTTGTTAAGCAGGTGTGTTTTAAGGTGGGTCTTAAATGTGGATAGAGAGGGTGCTAGTTGGGTATTGAAGGGAAAGGCATTCCAGAGGTGCAGGGCAGTCAGTGAGAAAGGTTTAAGGCAGGAGAGGGCTTTAGATACAAAAGGGGGTAGAGAGAAGACATCCTTGAGCGGAACGTAAGAGTCGTGATGGTGAATAGATAGAAATTAGGGCTGAGATGTAAGGAGGGGCAGAAGAGTGTAACGCTTTAAAAGTGAGGAGGACAATTGAGTGTGAGATTCAGGATTTGATAGGAAACCAGGATAGTGATTTTATGTGGTGGGTTTTGGGGTTAGAGATTGCTGGGATTGTGTGTTCATTAAATTATGGTATCAGGTGGAGTGGTCAAATGTATGATTTTACCGTATGTTCTAAATTTTATAATTTCTGTAAAGATATCATTCTTGGGTTATTTGATCTTGTTGGTAATATTGATGCTCCCTTGCATCCCACCCCCTCCACAACCCTATTTTCAGTTTTGTATCCTGTTTCCACATTTCTAAAATCTCAATAAAATACAAGTAATAAAAAAAATGGTTCTGGAATACCAATGGGGAGATAACTACTTTATCTGGCACATTTCCTTATTTGAAGTAGGATAATGTATTGTAGTGTACATACACATTATGGCTTGCTGGAGGGTCTACCACCTTTTTCATACACAAAAAAAACCCTGCTGTACAGATGCAGCGGCCGTTATTCTAACAAATCACGGAGTCGTTTTCGTGTGCGCTGCTGTACTCCACACGGCCAATCGCCCAGGCACACGTGTTCATCGCGGTTGCTTTGTTTGAATTTCATGGATTCTGTTTCTTTGTGTGCAATGAAATGCAATGAAATGAATGAATTGTAATGTGTACAGTACTGTGCTACTGTGTCAATTTCAGGTGTTTAAAAACCAGAACACTTTAATGCCATTTTCTGCACTCGCCTGCACTCGTGTCTAAAGGCGGAAAGGTTGGAAGAAATCACGCGCCATGACATGGGTATTCCGAGGTATACACCGCGTGAAGTGTTCGAGTAATGGCCGCTGCATCTGTATATATAGTATTTACATAAACTCATTAACATGATCTTACAGTCTTCACAACCATTTTCACCATTAGAATGAAATCTTGGCATAGTACAAACCTACAGTACCAAAGGAGTAAGAGAAATAATCTGGTGTCCGTTGAAAGGGATGCTATCTAATCTCTACATATCAACTCAATATTGCCTTGGGGAAGTTCACTCTCTGATCCTAGAGAAGATGAAGAATCAGCTGAGAAACATTACACAAGCTTAAAGGAGCTGCCAGCAGCCTCCGTGAGATGATCTTTCTGACCTCATGTTTCTGAGCCTGTCAGCTTCAATTATTTCAGTATCTGCAAAAGGAGAGCAAAACATATTTCTGCATACAGTGTTTAATACAAATTCAGTCATTTAAAGTTAATATTTACACTGGATTCCTCTTATTAACTCGAAACAAAAATATTTCTGAGCAACCTTTAGTTTCATATAACAGCCCTATAACCCCTTAAAAAGCCCTTTCTTTTATCAAAATTCGATCACACACCATTAAAGAGTTCTCAGAACTAAAGTCAACTAGACTTATGAATAACTATTATAGTTACAGACATAAATAACTGTTTACCCAGCATTTTTACTCCAGCGAAGGAAAAGATTAATCGTGTATTGACATATTCATATGAAAATGCATGTGCTTATCTTCTGTTGTACGTGATCCGATTGTGGAATCTCTAATAAAAGCAATTGGGGAATTATATGTCCAGGGAAATAATTCATGGACTTGAGTTTACATAGAAGTATTGATTTGAGCTTCATTATTAAAGTATGCAATGGATTAAAGGTGGATGGAAAATAAGCACATCGGTAGTTCTGAACTGGTAAATATTGTGCATGTTTCAAAGTCTGCAAACAATTAGGTAATATTATGTATTTGTAGGGATATACAACTAGCTGATGAACAAATCTCCAATAACATGTGATTGTCATGCTCACTGTATTCTGAAGAATTACACTCTCTAGCACCTTGTAGCAGATAATTTACAGCACATATCTATACAGGGCCATTGACAGATTATCCAGGGCCTAGGTCTTCCGTGCCATCTTGAGCCCCCCCTTGCGAGTCCACCCCCCTCCCTTTCTTATACACTGCACTACCTCTCTCGCTCTCCTCCCCCCCTTGTCTTCTCACTCTTCCCTTCTCTTTCTCACTCCCCCTCTCTCTCAACCCCCATCTCTCTGCACAGATCTCTCTTTCTCACTCCCCCTTCTCACTCACACTTCACGCCACATACCCCTTTATTCCCTCTCTTTCTCTCATACTTGGCGAGCATAATATTGGCCTTCCAAGTGCCACTAATTCCGACATTCACCCAAAGTACAACGTTTTAAACATCATTTTGTGGGGTGATGTACCCTTTCAATTACACCTTTTTTTATACTCCCTATTGTGATTCTCTTATTGTCATTTTGCAAGACAGATTTCTGCTTGTATTTGTGGAAAAGATCAAATACAATGTTTTTTTATAAATAATAATTTAATACCTTATTAATGTAATTGACTGTATTAGAACGATCCAACCCCTGTAAAGTAAATGTTTCACTCTTCTGCTTCCTGTGTAAAAATGAGAACACGTCTATTTTTTTTTCAGGTCCATTTAATTAGAATTTTAAGCAAGACTACTGTACCATAAGTGAAATGGACAACACTTTAATTAAGCAAGTGCCTCAGGGTTATTCATTTCTATCCTCTTTTTATACCTCTGAAATACTTACATATCTACCATTCTAAAGTTTTGCATTAGAGAGTAATTGCTGGTCTCATTTTTCAAAACGATACACGGCTGATAAAACCATCAAAGCTCTTACTCTCATGATAAGTGAATACACACAGGCCTCTAGATTAGAGCATTTCCTGGTCACAAAGCGATTCTAAAAATCCAATTTGCCTCAGTGTTCTCAGTACATTGGTTATATCCAAAAATAATTTTCTTTTGTTTTGACATTATACATTTATAGAAAATATTGGAAAAGATGTTCAGTAAAAAATTAGCCGCTGAGCACTAATGGTTCAATAAATGTAACTAACTGAAAAACTTTGTAGCATTGTGTAACCTGTTTCAGTTGATAATCAACCTCCCTCTTTGTTTGGGGCCCTTGACTTGGGGGATATGAGGGGTATCGTGGTTATTAATTATGCTGCTGTTTAACTCACACTAAACCATTTACATCACAAGTACAGTACTGCACTAAATGGACTGCAAAGGTAAGAAAGTTAACACACTAAGGCAGGGGTGCGCACACTTCTAATGCTGCGCCCCCCTGCATCCACTCCCCCGGTGCTCGCGTCCCCCTTACCTGCCTGTCGGCGTCAGCGGGGTCATGTGACGTGATGTGTTGCAGTGGCAATGGGCGTCAACGCGGGGACATGTGACATCACATGACCCCACGGCATCATTTTGACGCCGCGTTGCCAAATCAACGTGTCATTTGAAGCCGGCTGCACCTCGGTAAGTTCAGTTACAGGGGCCTCACGCAATCCCCCGGCATTTCATTTAAATGCCTTGGGGAAGAGCGCATGGCCTCTGCAACCGCCCGCGCCACCCAGTTTACCCACCCAGACACTAAGGGGCTCATTCACTAAATTTCAATAATTGATTTACAGTATAGCACTATATATACCATTAAAGTGCGATATTGCCTGTGTTGCTATTCATAAAGCTCTGATAACAGGGCAATATCGCACTAAAATGACTTTTTATAGTACTATAAAACTCTGGAAAAAAAAAAGCTGTGCGAAAAGCCAAAAAATGCCCCAAATCAAATTTATTTTTGCCAGATAGGCATATCGTACTTTAAAAACTTGCAATATTTTGGCGCTAAAAGTTTTGGAAGATGAATAAAAGCAGTTTCTTTTCGTTTAATGCACAGAATTGACACCAGAGGCCGGCGGGAGTCCCCGGGGCTTAAAAAATTACAGCCAGTTTCATTACCTTAGCGGCTAACCTCTAAGGTAATGAAAGGGTTAAATAGCAGACACTGCATAGTTGTTGGTACTGGGGGTGGGTGAAGGTGGTAGTTACCCCAGGGTAGGTGTTTAGGCCTTGCGGGAGGGTGGCAGTAGCAGTTAACACCTTCATTACCTTAGCGGTTGCAACTACTAAGATAATAAAGGGGTTAACCCCTCGCGCTACCCTCCAGCAAGGCCTACACACCCACTCTTAGCCAAAGATGGCTAATAGCGCTTTTGCCCATTCAAAATTTTTTTACAGTACAATACATAAATACAACCCCCAACCCCAATACATACACAGTACAGTAATGGGCAAGGGCAAATTACTATTATCCAGATATGGATAATAGTGCATTTGCCCATTAAAAATAAAACCAGCCAGCATAAAGTAAATAAAAGTTGCACTTACCACTGCAAGGAGAAAGGCTGTCCTCATCACCATCCTCTCGTCCTTGTCCTCTATTGGCAGGAACATTACAATAGAAAACAAGCTAATGGCCACTAACCCCTTAATATCCTTAGCTACAGTAATTAAGGGTTAAATCTCCCTTCCCCACTACATCCCAAGGAGGCCTAACTAACCTCCCCGGGGCAACTAGCCCCAACCTCCACCCCCGCTACCCATTGATTGGCACAGTGTTAAACCATGGCCATGCTTTGCCACTATGGCAATAAATGGGCAAGCTAAACAAAATAAACAGCCACTAAATAAAACACATTACATTAAAACAAAAACATTACAAATGCCAAAAAAACTATTGATTGGCACAGTGGTACACCATGCCCATATAATATGGCCATGCTTTGCCACTATGGCAGTCAATGTGCACCCCCCCCAAAAAAAACAAGCACCAAAAATACAATGCCAACAATAAAATATAAACAAGCATTTGCAAAAATATTACATTGCTTGTCACTGTGCATTTCCATACCCTTAAAGGGGCATAGATAAACACATTGGAAGTCAATGGGCAACCTAAAAGAAAAAAAATACAATAAAAATACCAAGAATACAAAACTAACATACAATCAATGCTTTTTTACCTTTGATGTCTTCACCCTCCTATTCCAACTGCAGCAGGAACCTCTTGATCCTCGATGCAATACTCTTCAACTTCTGGTAAATTATTTTCTTCTTTCTTCAGTCTTCTCTTCGTTAATTGTAATCCAATCCAATAGGGCAGATATTGTCCTGTAGACTTCTTAAATTCAAATGAGATGGGACAGCCATTATATAAGGCCTGTGACATCACATTTGAGTGTCAAAAGTTACACCCCCAATCCCATTGGCTGTTGTACCATGTGTCAGATTTTTTTATTTTTTAAAGGATGTGATGTCATCAAAAGAGAAGGAAGCCAGCCAATCAGGAAGGCTATGCTTTCTCCCTTTAAGGTGACATCACCAAAAACAAAATGGCTGCCATCACATTGGAAAATATACCATGTGAGGCATCATATGGTACAGCCCCAATCTGATTGGTTGTAGTAAACCATGTGACAGCTTCCATGTTTTTTAAAGGATGTTACATCTCTGCTTTTAAGATGATATCACATCCTTTGAGAAAAAAAATGGAAGCTGTCACATGGTACTACACCAGTTACTGTGTATTATCCCCTTCATTGCCTTAGCGGCTTGCTGTTTTTTCTTAGTGAATATCATTTTCACACACATTCATTAGTGTGCGGTAAAACAATGAGAGAGAGAAATACATGAATGAATATTAATTTCAGGGGTTCGAAGATGAACCTCGCGTTAGAAAACAAAAAACAAAAAACAGGGGAAAAGCTATATAGTGTTGTATACACTCATAATATTGAAATAAAATGCTAGTAAGTATTGCACTCACAAAACATTTCTTTTTCAGGTGTTGTGTTATATCAGATATCTTCCCAAGGTTAAGTAATTGTTCTCCTCCACCCATGAGGTACATAGAAATATAACAAAAGAAATATATAGTGATATAGATATGTTTAAGATTAGATTTATACTGTAGATTCATTCACAAATGTAATCATCCTTTCTGTGTTAAAAAGTACATACACGAGGTTCGAGGGAGGCCCACTTGTTAAGACACCGATTACGTTTTGTCTCCCATCTGCCCTGCTTGAATATTCGGCTTGGCCGCCTCTGCATTTCACTTCTGCCGACCAGCTCCTTGACTCTGCCCGATGCATTTCAGGTGGCTCAGTGAGTAAAGACACTGATTCTGAAAACAATGACACTGACTTTGAAGCAGGACAGCTCCTTCTGACCTTAGTCAAGTCTCTTTATCTCCTTGTGCTTCGGGTTTCATAATTTGACTGTAAGGGATAGGAGCGGTCCTGTCACAAAGAGTCGGAACGGAGGAACACCCCATCATATATATCAGCCGAAAACTAACTGTCCATGAGAAGAGATATGCCGTAGTTGAGAAAGAGGGCTTGGCCATCAAATGGGCATTAGAGACTCTAAAATATTATTTGTTAGATAGAAAATTTACCCTAATAACGGACATGCACCCTTAAAGTACATGCAGCAAAATAAGGAAATGAATGCACGTGTAACTCGCTGGTTTGATATATTGTGATATATTAAACCAAAAGGTGTTTGAGAGGAGGTACATAGGACCCAGCACCTTCCAGGGTGTGTTCCCTTCACTCTCACCTGAGCCCTAATTAATGATCTTCAAGGTTAAAAGGCAGCACAGACAGCTTCCTGGGCTGCTGCTGTGCCGAGCTGTAGGCACACACACAGACAGCCCTATGAGATACTGCAAAGGGAAGCTGCAACAACAGTGTCTAAAGTGGGGAAAGAGCTTAGCTTCCCCCACTGTTAGTTGGGGACTAAGCTGTGTTAGTCAGAACTCTGAAAAGGAGTTAGGTTTTTGTTTCTGTTTTATGTTATAAGTTAACCCTGTTCCTGCTTTGTACCTGGCAAATAAACCCTCCTGTGCATCAACACTACGTTTCCCTGCCTTTGATCTGGATACAAGAGACTGCAACGTGGTGTGGACATCACAATACATAGAAAAAATGATAGCCAATGTGTTCATTGGATGTATGGTCCAAAGCTTTGTAATATACATCACTAGTATAACTAGTGATGTGCAGTACTAATGTCTTCAAAAGTGCTTTACTGTGAAAACAAAATTAAATATAATTTCAAATTTCAACATGTTTTTGAGAATTTTGTGAAATTGAGATTCTGTAAAGGATTATGTGATGTGAAATGCGGGTCATGTGACCTGCGTATTTACATGGCAATTTTTGGTGGCTAACTTTGCCATGTTGCATACATTTTTTAGTGAGAAAAAAGAAACATTTTGCTTGGTTCATGAACTTTTACGAAAATGTTGCACATCTCTAATTGCAACCAAAGAATTTTGGGCTTATTCTGGTGAAATGATCCTTCATTCCACCTGCTCTCCATTTGGAAACGCAATAGATAGAGCACATTTTACTATGTACTGGGATAAACTTGAAATGCAATGGCAGTAATTTTAAGTCCCTGGCTGCAGGTAACATAAGGGACCATACTTGCAAATAGAAGCATTCTTTAAATGAGTATCAATACTGTAATCAGAGTGGTCTACAGCTTTAAGTGAAGAAATAAAATTGAATAGGTTGAATTACACCTTTTATTTAGGAATTAGATTACAGGGGTATTTTAGTACCCAACTGCAGGGTTTCTAGTATTCCCTCACTACACATACAGTATATGAAATGGAAGGCCAAAAGTACAGATAATTATTGCTTCTTGCTTAGTGTAATATTTATGAAAAATGCGGTACTTCAAAACCTTTTAGTGAAGATATTTCCTGTAAAGTATTGTCCATAAGCTTTAACAACAACCACATGATTCAGTGTTAAACAATCAGAAAAGAGAGGTGTTATCCTAATACATTTCATTCTCATGTAATCACTGTTAATACTTTGTTAAATTGCTTTAAAGATCATTTGACAAGATACTTAATTGTAAATGCGTTAATGTTAACTAAAAGAAACTGTTCATATGCTCATCCAAGTGATATGGAACTAGACTACTCGATTGTCTACAATGCTGTTTGTAAATATTTAGATGAAGATCGGTCCATTTTCAAACTTCGATTAAAAGCAGGCAACATTCCTATTAGGAAAAAACTTAATGAGAATGTTTTCATGTAAGGTAATAACTTTGCATGTTTAAAATACCAAAAAAAGTCTAAATATAAATAAAATGTTGAAGCTAAATGACACAAAGTAAGTGACTTCATAACTTTCTTTTCTGTGCTGCTAGGTTTAGTGTTTTCCTTTTTTTTTCTGTTCTGGGTCATAAACGGTGAAGTTATTTATGGCTCTTTGACAAGGAGCCTTTGGTAATAGCAGTCAGGGGCAGTGGTCAAACTGTGATGGCCCTCACATGAACCAGATGGTCCACCTCCCATAGTTTTTGCTATTTTGGAACCCTGTTTTGTTAAAGGGCACTCTTGGCCCAAAATTTCACCGGCATTGCCATTAACCCATTGTTTACCAGACTCAAGTACATTAAGACCCTTATGAGGGAACAAACATTTAAGCACTGAGGATGACAACATTGTGTTTGAGATACAGTAGGGCCCCGGGCATGCGGATCCCATTCTAAGGGCCCGCCGCAAAGCGAAAATCGGCGGAAAGCGGAACCGTCGATTTTCGATGTGTGCGCAAGCGCAAAACGGCAATTCCCCCCTTCTGCACATGCGCAACCCCTGTTCGGCATGCGCACCTCCGTTTGGCGTGCGCAACCTTCGTTCTGCGCATGCACACCCTCGGCAACCGCCCGTCTGCGCATCCGCGACCTCTGACTTCCCTGTTCTGAGCATGCACAGACATGGTGGCCCCCTTCTCGTACCGCCATATCAGCGGATCGCCGAAAAGCGGGGCGCTGAGTAAGTGTCCAGTCTTCTGCTGCGTGTTATAAAAACTTTTTTCTAAATGTAGTCTTTACATTTATTTGACTTGAACTTTGATTGTTTTGGGGTTATTCCAGTTTTTAGGGCATTATGTGTCCAGGAGTTCTGCTTTCTATTTGAGGTTGTTTTTGTCAAAAAGTACAATATGTATTATTGATTTAACACACAAATGTTGTTTTTTTTTTCATTGCAGATAAACATACTGCATGAAGAATTAACCCTCAAGTCTGTTGAATCTTTTGACGCACAACTCTATGCCTGTGGTTATATATCACGTTTTAAGGAGAAATATTGTGTTACATTAAAATACATAAAGTTTTATTTAAGGTATGCGTTGATATTATTTTTGTTACTTTTGCAAATAAGGTGACAACTCAACAGGAATCCTATAGAAAGTATGCAGTTTATAATTATCTCATAATAGGGGCGCTCACAAATGAATATAGCATTTGACTGATCTGAATATTTATTGTGAGGTCAAAAATAATCATTGAAGTGAACAGACAATAAAATCAATTAAAAAAAACATATATAAACTCTGCATTCTATGGTTACAATTCAAGCACATGTGTGCCTCAAGCCAGGAAAAAAAGGAGGGGAAATTAATGATGATATCCAACGTTGGTAAGTAAATACACAAACATAGATTTTACAAATGTTACTGTTGTCTCAGTGATCCCACACCACAGGAAGGGGTTAATAAGTAGCCCCTTCTAAGTGAGGAGATCACCATCCAGCTGGAAACAGACAATCAATCAAAACAAAAAACATAGTGGAAGATACAGATTACTACAAATAGGGATATAAAAACTACCATTGTATCAGTACAGTAATTGAGTACAATTTAAGGAAACAATCTGTTGTATATACAAGTATTTCATTCTGTCCATGGATGTCCCAGTTGTAATAAACTTGTGTAGCCCCCTGTAAACAGCACGGGCTATACCTACCTTTCTGCTACTGTTGTAAGTCCTGTTAAGGGCAGGCACCAGTAGTGATCATGGGTTTTCCCCCTTCCTAGCCCTGCCCTGAGTGGTAGACGCAGGCCCCTGACTGCTGCAGGCACGAGACAGAGGGAGGCTCTGCTGACATCATTAGGGGTGGGGCTGACTCTATATTTAGCAGCCGCTCCTGTAAGTGACAGTTCTGTTAGTCCTGGGCTAGTTCGAGTCTTGTTCTGTCCGAGGAGCAGAAGGAGACAGTGCGGTCTCACCTGTGCAGCCATACAGGAGCAGAGAGAGGAGCGCAGAGACTCAGCCACTTTGAGAAGAGCTGATAGCACAATAGACCCGGTGGACCAATGCCCCTCACCCCGCTGCTGGGGGTGATGGGGAGAATCCAGTCTCCACCCAGAGGCTAACCTCTGAGGTGGGCTGCGGGGTATTGACGCCCCAGCCCAGACCATCCTGTCGGAGGAGAGACTTGGAGGAAAGGAGAGGAGGAGAGTGAATAACGGGGCTTTGCTGTTGTTGTTGTGGCTGCTGGTCGCCACTACATTTGGAGTCGCTGATCTGACCAATAAAGAGACTATGCTTTTATTACAAAGACTGTTGTGTGAGTTTGGAGCATTCAACCCCTGGACCAGGGAGGTTCTTCTGTACGGGTCCTATCCCATATTCCTGGGAGTATAGAAGATGGAGGCGCTGCACCACTAAGAAAGCATGGAGGCTACCACCCCAGAAGGCTGGTCCTGTCTCCCCAATAACAACGTGGGAAGCTCAGGCCCTCCTGTTCCACGCAGGTATGCACCACCACTACGCATGTAATCTGCCCTCTCGCACCCTAGACACCACAGATGAGTCTGGGGGGGGGGGGGGGAAATAAGGGTTACACATATGAGAGAAAGTGTACCAGCAAAAACTAGATCTATTATAACTCTACAGTGACTAAGATGTTAAACCACTAACAGGGAACTTCTAGTAAAACTACTTATGGCCTTCCATGTAATTCCCACTGAGTATTGATGATACTACCTCAGACCTAAATGATTACAGCATTCAAACTATCCACAGTTAAATACAGGTGCTCACTGTAGAATATATCACACAAATGTTGGTCATAATTAGCAACATGGTACAATCCGCTCCATGCAGGCAAAATACTTGCCAAACCGTTGGGACAAAAGTTCAGCGTTGCCCGCATGAAATGGGAAGCAGGCAGTCCCAAATATGCAAAAGCTTTTTTTCCCCCATCAGTGGGAGGGGAAGACTGTCAGCTGTTAACCGCCTCCGCGTGCAGTTCCACCGATCGTGGGGGACTACCATCCAGCAACATACAAAGTACAGCAAACAGACCCAGGGATACACAGGGTTCTTTTCACCAAATCAGTAGGGAAGAGAAGCTGTCAGCTGCTATCCGCCTCCGTGTGCGGCTCCATCAACCACAGGGTACACAGGATACACGTGTAGATTACAGACCACCACGGCAGACGCAGGATCCCCAAAAGCTTCCCAACCGATCAAGAATGCAGAGAAGATGCCCAACGCGGAGTAACATCAGCATAGTTTATATTTGTTATAAACAGTTTAGGCCAGTTCAAGTGTTTAAACATGTAACTTGTTATATAAATAATCAATATGAATATACAAATTAATTCCCCTATACCTATATGAGGATGAGGTTGAAAAAAGACATAAGACCATCGAGTTCAATTTTTGTTAAATTTAGTTTACCAATATACTCATCCTATATTTACATTTGTATTTATATTGATCCAGAGCAAGGCAAACAAAACAAACAAGTGAAGCATTAGCCAATTTTGTCAAATAAACATCTATTGTTCCTACCTTTACAGTCTCCGCTGGTAATACATTGTACTTTGTAACTGTAACGAGTGCTCACCACAAACAGGATGGGACCGCAGAGCAGAGGTGGGATGTTAGAATACACCGACCAACAACCGCATCCGAATTGCAGAGTCGTAGTCATGTAGCTGGGTCAGGGTAGGAGAGGTCAGGATCGTCATAATGCTCACCGTGGTCTAGGATTGGTGAGGTCAGAATGGTCGTAGTGCGTAGCTGAGGTCCAGGGGTCAGAGAAGGTAGAGGTCAGGGTTCAGGCTGAGGTCAAGGTACAAGAGATCAAGCAGAATGCAGAGAGTAATGGAAGGCAGCAGGATGCTTGAGGCAAGCACTAGTAGAGTACATAAACACAAGTTTATGCTTAGCCAATTTGCCGCTGGGTGAGAATTTTTTTTCTCTCTCTCTCTCTCTCTCTCTCTCACACACACACAAACCCTCACCTCTCTCTCCACCCTCTTGTTACGCCGGAGTAGCCCGCAGACCAGACCTGTCCCTAGAACTGAGGTGGCAGGTATGAATACACACACCGACAGAGCGAGGGACGTGTCCGGGTTGTGGTATTAGATGGTGCCAGGCCAGATGGGGTGTATTGCGAGAATACTTGCCGATACCGTTTTCCCAGAAGAATGGTCGTTGCCAAAAGCCAAAAGGGGGTAGTCTGCCAAGCCGCATCAAAACCGAGAGAATCAAAGAACAAGCACTGTGAAACACCCATACAAAAACTATGACGAGCGAGGAAGCACAGAACAGAGAGGGTATATAAAGCTGGAACAGCCAACCAGGAGAGGGGGCGTGCCTGGAAGAGCACAGGGAGCTTCAGAGCATTGGATGCTGTTCTTAGAGCTCAGGTGACACTCAGCAAGAGCCAAATTGTAACCATGCGGTGTTTGGGGGCGGAGCCTGAGTGGGGATAAGTTCAAGGGCTTTTGTGTGTGCACTGTAAGTCCAACGTGTGCATGAGAGGAAGCAACGTGGGGTGCGCACGTGTGCACGGGACGGCAATTCCGCGCCGATGGCTGTGGCGCAGAGCATGGAGGAAGAACCTCGTGGAGCGTCCCACCATGCCGAGGGGTAAGTGATGAAGCTGAAGAGGGTTGTAGTGGAAGGGTCTGAGCAGTGTAAGGAGAGAGGCGTGAGCACCGCCTGAGGCGCTGTGCGCTCACATTCCTAACAGTACCCCCCTCTTCAGGATTGGCCTCAGGACGATCCAAGAATGGCTTGTCCGGAAATTTCCTCCTAAAAGTCTTCAGGAGGCTGGGCGCATGGATGTCTTTGAGCGGAACCCAAGACCTCTCCTCGGGTCCGAAACCCCTCCAGTGGACCAAAAACTGAAGCTGCCCCCTGGAGATGCGGGAGTCCAGTAAGGATTGTACCTCGTATTCCTCGTTATTGAGTACCGTGACTGAATCTGGCTTGCTGGTCTGTTTAGGAAAGAAACGATTGGCAATGTGGGGTTTTAATAGTGAGGCATGAAAAACGTCTGGGATCCTCATGGAGGGTGGTAGTTTAAGGCGAAACGCCACTGGGTTAATCTGCTCCACGACGGGAAAGGGTCCCAAAAACCTAGGAGCCAGTTTCGGGGAAGGGACTCTCAAGCAGATGTTTCTTGACGAGAGCCATACTAAATCCCCTGGCTTGTAGTTGGGTGCCGGCCGACGGTGGCGATTGGCCTGAAGTCTAGCAGTATTGGCAGCCTTGTGGAGAGACTTTTGTACCTTGGACCAAATGTCTTGGAGAGTGGAAATCCGTCCGTCTACCGCCGGTACCCCAGAAGCCAGATTGGAAATGGGTAGGCAGGGAGGGTGAAACCCATAATTGACAAAAAATGGAGATTCTCGGGTGGATTCACTCCGGGCCGAATTGACCGCGTACTCTGCCCACGGGAGGAGTTGGGACCAATCGTCCTGGGAATCGGAGATGAAACATCTGAGGTATTTCTCCAGCGACTGGTTAGTTCTCTCTGTCTGTCCATTGGACTGGGGGTGGTATGCAGAGGAAAAAGAAGAGACAATTCCCAGTCTTTTAGTGAAGGTCCTCCAGAACTTGGAGACGAACTGGGATCCTCTGTCAGAGACAAGGGAAGACGGATTGCCATGGATCCTAAAGATATGCTTGGAGAAAATGTCTGCTAGGGCGGGAGAGGAGGGCAGTCCCTTGAGGGGGATGAAGTGGGCCATCTTCGAAAACCTGTCTACGACAACTAAAATAGTGTTGAAGCCCCTAGACCTAGGGAGGTCGACTATGAAATCCATGGAGATATGGGACCATGGACGAGCAGGCACTGGCAATGGGAGGAGAAGTCCCTGAGGTCTCTGTGGAAGTGTCTTGTTCTGGGCGCATACAGGACAAACGCGAGTGTATTCCGCAATGTCTTTAGACATACTGGGCCACCAAAAGTTCCGACGAATTAAGTCTAACGTCCTTCTGAAGCCTGGGTGACCTGTGGGTTTAGAAGAGTGTCCCCAATCTAGGACCTCTGGAATGAATCTGGGCAAGAAGAAGAGCCTGTTAGAGGGGATCGCCGTGTTTGAAGGGATCTGTTGCTGGTCCCTTTTGATCTTGTCTAGCGATTTGAAGGTGGAAGTAGCCAAAATTCTTTCGGGAGGTAGGATAGGTTCCAAAGTTGCCTCAGGCCTGTCTTCCGAGGAGTATTGTCTGGACAACGCATCTGCCTTCACGTTCTTCGTTCCCGGGATATAGGATAGGTGATAGTTGAAGCGAGAAAAAAAAAGTGCCCAGCGAGCTTGTCGAGGACCGAGGCGACGTGCTCCTTTGATATAAAGTAAATTTTTGTGGTCCGTTAAAATAGAAAATGGCTCCCTTGACCCCTCCAACAGATGTCTCCACTCTTGTAGTGCCATTTTACCGGCCAATAACTCTCTGTTGCCGACGTCGTAATTCCTCTCGGCGGAGGAAAATTTCTTTGAGAAATACGCACAAGGGTGAAGTTTATCCTGGGGCGAGTACCTCTGTGATAGTACAGCCCCTGCACCGCAGTCCGATGCGTCAACTTCTATGACAAAGGGAAGATCCGTGTTGGGGTGACGCAGGATCGGTGCCGTGACGAATGCCTCTTTAAGGGCCTGGAAGGCGGAGATAGCTTCGGCGGACCAGGCAGATGGATCAGCCCCTTTCCTAGTCAACGCTGTGATGGGGGCCACTAGAATGGAGAAATTGCGAATGAACTTCCGATAGTAGTTCGCAAATCCTAAAAAACGCTGGATAGCCTTGAGAGTCTCTGGTCTGGGCCATTCCGTAACTGCCTGGAGTTTACCTGGATCCATCAAAAAGCCTTCGTCCGAAATAATGTAGCCCAGAAATTGGGTAGAGCGTTGATGGAAGGTACACTTCTCTAGTTTGACGTACAGGTGATGTTTGAGTAGACGTGAGAGGACGTACGAGGTGTGACGAATGTGATCCTGGAGATTTTTGGAAAAGATCAAAATGTCATCTAAATAGACAATAACAAAGATGTTGAGCACCTCCCGAAATACGTCATTAATAAAGTCCTGAAAGACAGCCGGGGCGTTACATAAACCAAAAGGCATGACGAGGTACTCATAATGCCCACAGCGGGTGTTGAAGGCTGTCTTCCACTCGTCGCCCTGTCTGATGCGGACCAAGTTGTAAGCCCCACGGAGATCCAATTTGGAAAATATCTTAGCCCCACGCAGTTTATCGAAGAGTTCCGTGATCAAGGGGAGAGGATAGCGGTTCTTGATGGTGATACCGTTCAAGCCCCGGTAATCAATACATGGCCTCAGAGTACCATCCTTTTTCTTCACGAAGAAGAACCCTGCTCTCGCCGGGGAACTGGAGGGCCGTATGAATCCTCTCTCAAGATTCTCCTTTATGTAGTCTTCCATGGCTTGAGACTCAGGTATCGACAATGGGTAAGTCTTGGACTTGGGCAAGGTGTATCCTGGGACCAAATCGATGGGGCAATCGTAGGACCGATGAGGAGGCAATTGTTCTGAGTGGACCTTCTTAAAGTCCTCGCGGAAAGGGTGATAAACAGGGGGAAGAATGGAGTCCTGAGTCATTGTGTTAGCCAAGAGTTTGGGAGACTTCCCTGACCTCGGTTTCCAGGTGATGGGGGTAGGTGAGACCCAGTCAATTGGAGGGTTGTTCTTCTGCAACCAAGGTAGGCCGAGGGTTACTGGCGTACCTGGGGCCTGGATGGCGTCAAGGACCAGGGTCTCGCTGTGGGAGTAGGTAGATAGGAGGAGAGGTACGGTCTGTAGCGAGATTAAGGCTGGAGACAGCAAACGACCGTCAATCCCAACCAAGGCAATAGGTTGGGCCTTCTTCACCAAAGGTATTCGGTTCTGTTTGGCGAAATCGAGGTCTACAAAGTTTCCTCCAGCACCGGAGTCGATAAAGGCAGCAGTAGATGTACGAAACTCAGCGCCTGCGAGAGAGATAGGAATCGTAAGTTTCTTAGGCAGTGCCTCCTTGGGGAGGGGACGAGAAGAGATAACACCCAGTGAGAGCCCCTCCATACTCACTGAGTGTTCCCATTTCCCGGATGCAAAGGGCATGCACGGACCAGATGTTCAGGGGATCCACAGTAGAAACAGAGTCCGCCGGCGTAGCGGTGTTGTCGTAGTGGATTCCGGATCTGTTGCACCCCTAATTGCATTGGCTCGGGAGGCTCCAGTGCCAGCTGCTGCGAAGGAGGCGGTCTAGGAACCAGAGGAGAGTTCGGGAAGGGTGCTTGGAAGGTTAGTGGCCGGGCATGCTGACGCTCCGAGCGTCGTACCTGGATGCGTTGATCAATGCGTACGGCCAAGTCGATGAGCGCCTCCAATTGGTCTGGCCTGGGTTGCAGAGCAAGCTCATCCTTGATGGACTCCGAGAGACCTTGCCAGAAGACGGAGACGAGCAGCTCTTGTCCCCAGTTCGTCTCGGCGGCGAGCGTGCGAAATTCCACCGCATACTGTGTCACCGATCTTCGCCCCTGAGTTATCTGGAGGAGGGAAACAGACGCCATCTCCCGGCGTGCAGGGGAATCAAAGACTTGTCGGAACTCACCCTTGAAGGCTAGGTTGTCTTGTGTCAGGTCCGGGCGCAACTCCCAGACTGGCGAGGCCCATGGTTGTACACGTAGGCTACCTTCTTCCGGCCGGTGTCGTACTGAAGGGATGCCATTTCAAATTGAACCTTCCACTGGTTAAGGAAACCTCTGCACTCCTGCGGGTTGCCAGCGTACGGCTTGGGAGGCGGTATCTTCACATCCTGACTGCTGGGTCTGACTGGTTCTGCAGCCTGTGGAGGAGAAAGAGGAACAGGTGCTTCCGGTACCAGAGCCGAAAGTTTGGCCATTTGGTGGGTTAGGGCCACAATCTGATCGGCCATGGCCTGGTTTTGCTGTATCAGCGTAGTGATTGCTTGCCTCAGTTCGGCCTGGTCTTGTGGGCTCGTCATAATGTTACGCCGGAGTAGCCCGCAGACCAGACCTGTCCCTAGAACTGAGGTGGCAGGTATTGTCACGGTAGCTTGCGACAGGCTGTAATTTACACCAAAAACTATATATATAAATATATATATACCTGGGTTTGAACTGGGACGAGACTTAAGATATGATAAATATAATTTATTCCTTGATAAAGGTGAACACAACAGATTATACAATAACAGGCAAAATATAGACACTTACGTAAAAGATGAAAATAATGAAAACAGTCCCATCTGAACTGGCAGTTTCATCCAGCAATCAGGAAATCATTCAGCAAACGAAGACAAAGGATATATTGGTGGACAGCAGCTTATAAACCGTTTGTCCCTCTATCTGTAACCTTAGGTGCCGAGACGGCTACCAAATGTCCCTTGGAAGCTTTTGAAGCTAGGTGGTCCGTGTGAAAAGTTCCACTTCCTCTGGTTAATTCCTTTTGTCCGTTGGGCCAAGCATAAGCAATTAGCCCAATAGTCTTTGATGATCAGGTTTGTAAATTCTAGCCTTTCCTGCTCATCACCCCAGGGGTTCCTCAGACTCAACCAAAATTTCATATTTACTGCAAATCATTGCATAACTTCCGTTCCGTTATACACACAGTCAGGTGAGATATATTACTGCATTCTGGGACACCTGACGCTCGTAGAGAGACCCATCATTACATTGTAATATGAACATTAATAGAGATATTAATATCTGGCATTTAGCAGCAGTTACATATTCAATGTTTACACTCCCCAAGATCGGCTGCCCCCCGCCAATACACTTATGTAATTCTTAGCCGGTTCAGCCAAGGACATCTCATAGTATTCTTATATTTAATAAAGTTACTCACTTTTGATATCCTGTTGGGGGTTACCTTTTGCTGGAAGGTGTGAATAACAAACCCTTCCCTTCCTTTTGCCTGCTTCCCGCATAAACAATTCCCCTGGGAAGCCAGGCTCAAATCTAGCAGGATATCCTATTTAGCATCCTACTGGCCACGTCAATAAACCTTTTGAAGTGGGCTTTTGCTTTTCGCATAACCAATTAGGTCAGTTACCTATTGATCAGGGCGATGTATCACACCTCTCTGTTGATATACACTTCCAGTGAATACTCATATGAGGCACCATTTGGTTCCTTACGCATTACAAAGACAGGCATTCTGCCTGTACATTAGCACACCATTAGCATTCTGCCTGTGTATTTCAAAAACTACAAAAAGTCACTTTATCAAAAATATATGTTTCTCTTATGACAACGTTATATTTTTAATATGTGTGTACTTGGGGGGTGACCCGGAGGCTGTACCCCAAGGCTCAGGGTCCTGGCTTACTCAGTTACCAAATTACCAGTTTTCAGGTAACTGTTTATTCAGCACTGCATATAAGATTAACCCCTTAAGTCCCAGTGGGTGGGTTATGCTGACCCTGATCCAGCAACAACATAATTTACACAGGGGAATAAGCATTTTCATGTTATTTAACAAGGGTTAAGTCACAGTTCTGGGCCTCAGCCCAGTTAACCCCTTGTCTCCCTGGCGAGGTTAGAGGGGGGCCCTTGGGGAGTAACCCCGTTAATCCCGGGCCAAACCCTCACTATCGTCACAGGTATGAATACACACACCGACAGAGCGAGGGACGTGTCCGGGTTGTGGTATTAGATGGTGCCAGGCCAGATGGGGTGTATTGCGAGAATACTTGCCGATACCGTTTTCCCAGAAGAATGGTTGTTGCCGTTGCCGAGATCAGGGGTAGGAGACGTATGGAGGAATTGAGATGAGTGCCGTGGTCGAAGGGAGCCAGAAGGTACATAAACAGGAACAATCCGAAGTCGAGAGCCAAAAGGGGGTAGTCTGCCAAGCCGCGTAAAAACCGAGAGAATCAAAGAACAAGCACTGTGAAACACCCATACAAAAACTATGACGAGCGAGGAAGCACAGAACAGAGAGGGTATATAAAGCTGGAACAGCCAACCAGGAGAGGGGGTGTGCCTGGAGGAGCCCAAGGAGCTTCAGTGCATTGGCTGCTGTTCTTAGAGCTCAGGTGACACTCAGCAAGAGCCAGATTGTAACCATGCGGTGTTTGGGGGCGGAGCCTGAGTGGGGAAAAGTTCAAGGGCTTTTGTGTGTGCACTGTAAGTCCAACGTGTGCATGAGAGGAAGCAACGTGGGGTGCACACGTGCGCGCGGGACGGCGATTCCGCGCCGACGGCTGTGGCGCAGAGCATGGAGGAAGAACCTAGTGGAGCATCCCACCATGCCGAGGGGTAAGTGATGAAGCTGAAGAGGGCTTGCGTGGTTGTAGTGGAAGGGTCTGAGCAGTGTAAGGAGAGAGGCGTGAGCTCCGCCTGAGGCGCTGTGCGCTCACATTCCTAACACCTCTCTCTCTCTCTCTCTCTCTCTCCTTCCTCACCCTCACCTCTCTGTCTCTCTCCACCCTCACCTCTCTCTCTCTCTCCTCCCTCACCCATCTCTTTTTTCTCTCTATCTATCTCTATATCTCTCTCTCTCTCCTCCATCACCCTCACCTCTCTCCCTCTCCTCTCTCACCCTCACCTCTCTCTCTCTCTTCATCCTCACCTCTCTCTCTCTCTTTTTCTCTCTCTCCACCCTCACCTCTCTCTCCTCCCTCACCCTCACCCTCTATCTTCTCCCCTCCTCCACCTCTCTCAATCCCCCCTCACCTATCTCTTCTTCCCCACCCCTGCCTTATTTTTCCTAGGTGCATCAGCGTAGTTCCGAGTTATATATCTTTACAAAAGTGTCTATTATTTTATGAAAAAAGCCTACATTTAGCCTATAATAGTAATAATCCCCTCAGAACAGGGCATTACTGGCCAATAATGCTCTGGCTAGGTTAAATTCCCTCGGCTTCGCCTCGGGCTTTCAACTTTTCCAGCCAGGGCATTATTGGCCAGTAATGCCCTGTTCTTTTGGGATTATTACTTAATTACTGCTACATTTTTCGATACTACTAAGGGCTGTTCTATAGTGCGCGCACTTGCAACGCTATGCGCGGCCGTTTTAGTTGGCTGAGGTTAGTCAGCCTTTCTATAATGGTGCCACGCGTGCGCATGTTAGTGTACGTGGAACCGACCGACAGGGGGGAAGATGAGTAAAATAAAGAATTTGCGCCGCTACCGCCGCTGAAATGTATATACTGTATATGTGTGTATATGTGTGTGTATGTATGTGTATATGTATGTACGTGTGTGTATATGTATGTACAATGTTAATAAACAATTTATTAAAGTATCTCTTTATTTATTTAAAAACTTATTTTATTTAACACACACATACATACACACATACATACACACATACACATACATACAGTACCTCACTCGCACAGGCACACACGCGTACACGGCCGCACTCAGTATAGAACGGCCCTATGTACAGTAATGCCCCTTACTTAGTTGCTTCCTCAATAGTTTGGATCATACAATTGTCTTTTAGCACACTCAAAACCTGTTTCCGTTAGCTGCATTGCTAATCTCATTACTCCAGTCAATGTCCCGATAATTAAAATCACCCATAATTAAAACATGACATCGTTTTGCTGCCTTTTCTATTTTCAAAAGTAGTTTGCATTCCTTAATCTCGCAAATAGTTTTTAGCAGATCCTTACAACATTTGATTTGTACTTTTACCTCCACTGGACATTTCAATGCACACAGGCTCTACATTTGCATCAATCCCATCATACAGTACTTTAAGTATCTTTCCTTATTATAGAATTTATATATTAACATACTCCACCACCTCGTCTATTTGCCTGAATCATCCAAAAAAGGGAATAACCCTCTAAATGAACCGCCCAGACATGGAGTTTCATTCCCCCATATTTCAGTAAGGCCAATCATATCATATTGCTCTTTTCCTTGCTATTTTTCTCAAGCTCTTCCTTTCTATATACCAGTTAGTGATAGTAAGTATGCACTTAATGATGTTTCCAGTCTGTGCTATTGTTTTTTATATTCTACTATTTGATAACTTATCTACCCCTGCATTCTTTACAGGTTTTATAGTATCTGCATTTAATGTGTGTGCCTTCCTGCTTATTAAACTAACAAACACTTAAAAAAAAAAAAAAAAAACGAAGCTCACAGACACAACAATATAAACATATCAGTCACCATTGTTAGACTTAGTCCATAGTGCAGGCGCTTTCACGCGTCTGTGGCCTGACCGATCTGTGGACTCAGATCACTCGCGATGCGGTGGCGTGGCCATGGTATCATGAGGCTCGTTCGCCCTCATTGGTTGAACTGCTCATGTGATGCGGGTGTCGCGCAAAAAGACAAAATGATTTGTCTTTTCAAAAATCTCCCACGCCGTCACGCTTCCTCGCGTGCGCGGTCACGCGCACTATGGCCAGCCCCATAGATGTACTGCATTTTGTTAGCACCGCGTGCACCGTCGCTCGCACAATGGCCGCAGCGACCTTAGAAATGTACACTGCACCAGCATTTTCCTTCCACAGCTCAGCTCAAAGCATTAATACTTATTATTTGAGCACCACCAAGTGTTTGTTTGACCATAACTACAGGTTTCAAACATTTATGGCAGCCTACATTTCACAGAGAAAAAAGTTTGTTTTGTAACCCGTCAATTATAACAATTTGTTACATGTGCTCAGGAATCTTAGACTTATGCCACTTGTGACTTCGCTGATTTTTGGGTGCAAAATAATGACTCTAGAGTGACTGTAGAGTCAGTGACTCATACTGTAGACACAGAATTAGATACCTCTAATTAGAATATGTGCTCCATGTAACTACTCCCCAACATCTATTGAAACTCTCCCAAGGCACAAGTTGGTGGACTTGGGGGAAATTGTTGTATGTGTGTATGTATGTATATATGTATGTATGTATGTATGTGTGTCTTTATTTATATAGCACCATTAATGTACATATCGCTTTACAGCAGTAATACATGTGACAATCATATAAATAACAAATAATTTAAATAACACATAATGTACTTTGATATACTGAGATGGCCCATGGGATAAAAACAAAAACTTTTATTTTGCTCCAATATTGTCTTGTTTCCGTCAATTGTACAAACGCCCTCATGCGAACTCTGTGAGTGGCAGGAGAAGTGGTGACACAGGGTCTGTGTATAGCCAATAATGGTGCAGACCTTGTGCCCTTCCCTTCTTGTGTCAGAGAGGAAGTGCTAAATTATAGGGAGTTCTCTTCCACCCCTCCTGGGGAGAGGAGGTGTGTGCTGTCTCCTCCTGGCTGGGAGTGAGACATGTGAGGCAGTCCCTCCTGGGCTGACTGAAATAGAGATCAGAGGCCTCAATACTATCAGAGGGGCCAAGCAGCATCCAGAGGTCTGGGACCCGTCTCAATCCATCTGCATCCGCTGTATGACACCAGCAGTGTATGGCCACAGGTATGACTGCACCAGTAGCCAGCAGTAGCAGCAGTGCTTGCGACATAATATATGGAACTGCAGAAGAAAGAAAGTGTTCCACATATAGCACTCAAGTATACAAAACATGAGCAAAATGTATTATTGTAAAACCGTCACATAAAAACA
The DNA here is from genome assembly GCF_040206685.1 of Ascaphus truei. Taxonomy (NCBI): domain Eukaryota; kingdom Metazoa; phylum Chordata; class Amphibia; order Anura; family Ascaphidae; genus Ascaphus; species Ascaphus truei. The sequence goes on along the minus strand of NC_134484.1, from coordinate 110,316,817 downwards.
CATATAACAATCCCTGACCCTACCCTATAATGATAACAAGGACAAATCCTTCTATTAGAAAGACACACATTAGCTGAGTACACACTGATAACGAACCTCACATAAAAATGTGTCTTGGAAAGAGGGCTTAAATAAAAAAAAGAAAAGCCCTAAAATATGCCCTACTATAACAGTAGCATGGAACAAGATTATAACCATCTACATAAACATATTTACAGGACACTTCGAATCAGGAATAACAAATGCTGCAGCAGCACACATGAACAGATAAATTAGGACTTAGAAAGATGACAGTGAACCTGAAAAAATATATACATGCGACCCACAGATAAGTGAAGCATAAACACTCCTCAGCTAAAAAAAGACTATGGGCCTCATGCAGAGAGCATAGAATTTTCAAATTGGCGAATTTCATAAAAAGTAGCTTTTTTGGAGAGTTTTATTCTCCATATGCAGAAAAGTGCGAATTCTGCTATGTTTAACATGGATGCGTGTGGCGAGTTTGAATGGGAAAGATGCGCGCTTCAGAAATGTGTAAAAAAAAAATCGCGGCTTTTTTTCCCCTTTGCTATAGGCGGCGAGCACCATTTTATTGCCAACTTTTCCTGGCGCGGCAAAAATGAGAAAATCGCGCCATTTCCCTGGCGCGAACAGCCGCTACATGCCGTTCGTACCTCTCTGCATTCGGAGAGTTTTAAAAATGGCGAGATGGAGGTTCTCGCCAGCCGCGAGGCGAGTTTAAGCAATAGAAAAAACAAAATGGCGCGTTTTTCGTAACTCGCCATTTTCTGCCGGTTTCTGCGCGAAATTGTACAAAAAATGGCGAATTTTGAAATAACGATGCTCTCTGCATGAGGCCCTATGTTGTATAAGTCATATGATAAAAGATAATAAGCACTGATGTGTCAGTGTTTAGCTTGTTTAGAAATGAAAAAAAGACGTCAATTTGCATATAGTGAAGCTTCTTATGCAGCACAAGAAACAAGGTCCTCATACCAAAAAAACTGAAAAGATCTGCAGTATCAGCTCAGCCGTGGGTCAGCAAGAGAAGGGTGGACATCAAGGAGTACACACAGCAGAAAAGCCCCGACGTACGTTTCGCCCCTTTGGCGTCGTCCGGGGCTTGGTGACCGGGCGTCGGTATCCATTATTTATGGCGCACCGGCCGTGACGTCACCCAATTGAAGTGCGGACAGCGTTGGATCAGTGCGTACAGTACATTCCCCCAGCAGCTGGTAGGCAGTCAGCTGTGCTACGTCTGCATGCTCCGCCATCCCCAGTAAAGGCACCACTCTAGTGACACACACCAATGGGAGCTGACACAGAGTTCTAATACTGCAGCATTAGAACAGATAATCCCAAGTCAGTCAGAAGGATATCTTGATATTGATATTGAATGAATGATATTGAATGAATATCTGCCAAGAATTTTTTTTTTTACAAATTGAAACCTACTAATGAGTGGAAATAATAATAGACATGAATAAGCTGCTACGGTAAGGAATTATTGTTTATTGATGCTAGTGTTTTGTCACTAGTGTAGATGTGCAGGGGGTCTCCGGAGCAGAACCGTGTTGGTTTGAGGTCCGGGGACCCCCTGCTTCCCAAGATACAGGCCCCGTTATGGTGTGCCGGTATCCCTCTGCTTTGTTTACATCACATTGTCACGTGATCGAGACATTTAAATGCAGAGAGATACCGGCACCCCATAATGGTGCCTGTATCTCAGGAAGCAGGGGGTCCCCGGACCTGAAACCAATGCGGTTCAGCTCCGGAGACCCCCTGCACATCTACACTATGAATAAAAATTTATTAAAAAAAAAAAATTGCAGCCGAGATTTGCGCAGAGACAGATCTTGGCAGAGGAGCCCTTCTCAGCAGGCAGAGCATCTCGCCACCGGCAAATCGCCATGTTTTGAAATGTTGCTCTCGCAGGGATTCAGGCCTTCCTGCATACTGCGAGAGCAACACGCAAAAAACATGGCAAGTTCAAACCCCTGCCAAGAGTGCCTTTTCGCCCTTTATTGCATGAGGGCCTAAATCTTCTAATTAAATCATTCTCCTGTGATTGGTTTAACCTCAGTTTAGTCAAACCCATCCCCTCATGAAATCAGCTTTCGACTGATGAAATGCGTAGGGTCACGTGTCTACGTTATGAGCTGTTGCTTTTAATCTGTGTGAACGCCGGAGAGAGGAGCTGCTGTTCATTGAGAGTGCCTGGGATCCCCTGCATATAGGAACTCTCATTCAGATCCACGAGTTGCCGGAGTACAACCTATGGGGCGACACCATCTGAGAAGAACAGAGAGGAGGATGCTAGGAACGGAGCAGCTGGAGCATGAATCTTAGGGCTTGACCCCGCTGCCTACTACAGCGTCTGCTGTGGCGGACGCTGCACGCACGAGAGCCCTCCCCTCAATGGCGCCGGGGGGGGCCGCAGCGCTGAGGCGAGAGCTGCTCTCAATAGAATTGAGAGCAGGACTCGCGTTGAGCGATACGGCACGCCCCCCCGGCGGTTCAGCCAATGAGGGCGAACCTGCCGGGTGATGTCATGGCCGCGCCCCCGTCACTCCCCCGCCACGCTCCCCCACCCCCCGGTCTCTCTTCCTGCAGCTCCCTGCAGACCAGGTAATGCACGGGCCGCCAGTCTCGCGGGCGCGCGTTGCAGCTGAGTTACCGGGGCCTTAGCCTTACTCATAAAACGCCTCTAATAATCGGATGTTTGTGAGTGCAAATTTGTTACTAGTCCAAGTTTTATTAAAATATCACACTAGGATCGGGCGCTTTTCTCTTCTTGTGTGTGTGTGTGTGTGTGTGTGTGTGTGTGTGTGTGTGTGTGTGTGTGTGTGTGTGTGTATAAATGTTACCAATAATGTTTAGCCTTATCCAGAAATAGAAATATAGATGGATTTATAGTGTATTCATCTATAAAAGTATTGCTAGCTTATAATAATTAATATAATTATATGGCAAACTATTATTTAGGGAGATGAATGTGTAGATATGTGTTCCAATATGAAACACATTCACACATGCATGCCCTTGGTTTATGAGAGTTATGACACAATAGATATTCAAATCAATTATTTAAACATAGTTATTAGACCAACAACAGAATATAACAATTGTGACAGAGTCACTAACTCAGTAGGCTGGAATAGTGAATGGAGAGACGCTGCAGCCAGTTCACAGAGTGTTAATCTCCTCAGACAGAAAGAAGGACACCTGCAGCCTAATTAAGCAGGAGGCCTGAGAGACTGCAGGTTTAAAAGCAGGAAGTGATAGACACACAGAGAGCTTGTTTTTCCACAGGAAGGTGGAGAGAACTCTCCCGGCTGGGAAGCCGTTGCTGTTGCTCTGGTCCCCAGTCCTGCGAGGAGCTAGGCTGCTGGGACCAGCTGGGACCCCAACCCAGGATAAAGATACAGATTGCTGCGAGGCTGGACACAGCCTGCTCCCCGGAACCGTGTTCCTGTTTGCTGCTGGAGCTGCTATACAGATAAGACTTTATTCTTATACGTATCGGTTAACCTTTGTGTAGCATGTTTTGGGCATGATCAGATTAGCTGGCTGTCCTGTTAGTAAGGGCTCAAGAAGTGAGTTAGGTCCCTAACGGGACTAGGATTTAATTTTCAAGAAAGTAGTTTCTTAAAGGGACAGTGCACCCGTACTTATTTTGGTTGTGGCTAATAAACCACTAGTGTTTAAAGTTTCCCATCGTGTCTAGCGTCTTACTGACCCCACCGCGAGGCCGTCCTGCCACACAATTTACACGGTAATACTACATATACTTCCTTATAAGGTTTGTACTTATTACAGGCCTAACAAAACAATACAATACAGTTCATCCTAACTAACAATACATTGATATAAAACACAGATATATACAGATTTACAAGTGTACAAGAATTATGATCATATTTACCTTCTATGAGCTCTCTTCTCCTTCCCTTCTCCTGTACTTCTAACTAACTAACTAACTAACTAACTAACTAACTAACTACCTAACTGACAATCTTTCTAGTTTAAATGTGTTTTCTAAACCCATAGCCAACATGTAGGAGGTTTTGATTGGTTGAGGAAGTATGTTCAAAACTAAATTGTGTGTGTGTTGCTTTGAAGATGTTGGGAATAACCTAGAAATACCAGATTTAACAATAGATTTTGGACAGGTCAGTATACTGAGGGGAAAGAAACAGCTGCTATTGTGTGGGAATCAAGATGTTAATTCAGGAACCACAGTATTGTTTGTTGAAGTCCCTGAGAATCAACAAGAGATGTTTGGACAGGTTGTGAAGTGAATAAACCTTTTGGTTGTCAATATCTCTCCTAGAATGTTTTTCCAGGTGAAGATAGAGAATCTATTTTAAAAAAGATAGTTATTATTTTCTGCATTTAAAAACATTATATATATGTCTCAATTTTTTTCTTGCTTTTCAACATCTTACAGTATATTTCTTGCATTTTCTCTGCTAAACTTTCTGTTACTTGTTATTTTTTGTATATTCTTCACCGATCTATTCCTTGATTATTTACTTGCCTCTCTTTTTCTTTAGCTGCTTTCTCTCTTTTCTTTGCTTTAATCAACATTACAATTTTTCCTCTAAAATCTTTGCTTTACTTTCTGTTTTAGGCACTTATTCAAGAAGATCTGAAGCGGCTGATAATCCTACAATTGACCAAAAACTGACATTGACTTACTGTGAATGTCAGTTTTCGGCCGATTTCAATGAGATAGGACACGTCAGACCTTATTTAATGAGGATCTTATGCCTTATGCTATGAAGTCCCTTCCCTGTGTTGGAGAACATGTTGGTGATATGGGGCTGTTCCTTTCTCCAGCACAGCAAAACAATATTTTAGTAACTGGTGTATATATCTGCAAGGCACGTTACTGCCCAATGACAATAAAGGCTACCACCACTTGCTAAAGATGGCCCTATGTCTTCCTCTAACTTTTGCTCATTCTACCTCTTTCCTCCACCTCTTTCTCTTTCCCTCAGTTTCCCTACCTCTCCTTGAACGAAAACCAGTTGCTTTAAATTGAATATTTTTGATAAATGTTGAATGTTTATATTATAAAATATCCCATTATATATAGTTTTTATATTATAAATTATTCGGTTATATATAGTTGCATCTTATATACACTATATATGTGAATGTATTTTTAATTATTGTTACAGAGGAGTTTCTCTCTGTCCCCACCTTTCTCCTTTTATGTGTCGATATTGATTGTGACATACATATTGTGCACCGCGCACTTTCTGACACAGCCTGTGCCCGCGTACCCCAACCTTACAGAGGGCGCGCGCACACGCTCCTCTTGTAAACTTCCCAAGACCTCTGGCTCCGCCCCCCATGCTGTACAAGCCATCTCCCTCTCTGATCTGCCTGTCTCCTCCCTCTCTCCTTCTCACCTATCCCTGCTGCCTCTCACTCTACCCTCTACTCCTCCTCTCTCTCCCATTGGTGTTCCCTCCTTTATAACCCCTGTCTGTGCTCTCACTCATTGCTCTGCATAGCTTCTTGTGACCCCTGTGTGTGCAGTCCTTTGCTTGGCTCTCCTGTCTCTTTCAGCGTTTGTTCCTGCTCCTGCTTACCTTTGGATCTCCCTGGCTTGAACTCTGCTTTGTACTGGATTACCCTGCTCTCTCCTGCCCTTGAACCCTGCATCCGGATACGACTTCGCTGCCTTCTGTTACCCCTGGACTCTGGCTTATGGACATCACTATCCTGCTCTCTATTGCCCCTGGACTCTGGCACACGGACATCACTATCCGAACTCTGAAACCCAAGGCATTGCAAGTATACCTTAACCCTCTTTCTACAGGCCCGGCAATGCACTACCACACTCCGGGCACGCCCTCACTGCTGTGGATGCGTGTTTAACCCTACCCACCTCAGTACTGGGGACTGACCAGGTCTGCGGGCATACAGGCGTTACACTTGTCCTGTTTCCCTTGCCCTCGCAGACGCTAAGCTCTCCTGGACCATCAGAGGTATTTAGCACCACACAGACCTGTAGCAAGAGCAAGATCTACTGGGGGGGGGGAGGGACGCTACACATGCATTCTCCGCTCTTGTACTCACTCCTCTGAATGTCTCTGGAGGAGAAACTCTTTCAGCCTTCCTTCACTACAAACTTATCCTGTTTCAACTCTTTCAACTCTGCCCTCTCCAAGGCCAGACAAACCTACAGTACTTTTCTTAACTAATCAACACTCGTAAGTCTAACCCATGGCACCTTCTTCTGTCTTCTCTGTCTTTTCTTCCTCCAGTTCACCTCAGGACTTTACTGACTATTTCCAGACAAATGTGGATTCCATTCATCAAGATATTCCCTCTGTAGCCTCATATTCTATACTTCCTCTTCCTAACTCTCCTCCTGCCTTCCTTGACTCCTTTTCCTCTATCACAGAGGCAAAAGTGTTGCTGCTTATTGCCTCAGTCTTTACCACTTGCCCTCTGAACCCCATTCCCTCCCATCTCCTCAAACCTCTTGCTTCCACTCTAATCCCAATAATCAGACATATTTTCAACTCCTCCCTCAGCATTAGTACGTTTCCCACCTCCTTCAAGCATGCAACGGTTATACCTTTACTCAAAAACAGTAAGCGTTATCCTGCCTGTCTCTCTAACTATCGCCCTGTCTCCCTCCTGCCTTTTGCCTCTAAAGTCCTTGAACATCTTGTATTCTGTCGCTTGCTACATTTTCTTACCTCCTATTCTATCTATCGCAGATCTTCTAGAATCTGGCTTCCACACTAGTCACTCCACAGAAACAGCCCTCGTCAAATCACTAATGCTCCATCACTTTTTTTGTCCTCTCAAAGCGACTCGTACTCGGCTGATAGTGAGGTAATTGCAGCTAATCAACATCGTATGTACACAACGACAGAAGGGAGTCTAATATATATCTTGGAGTGATTACAAGGACAGTATTATGTTTGCAGGAAATACTTAGCTTCAAATAGGGTGCACGCGAAGGGCCAGGGTCACCATCCAGCTCCACAAAATGTAGAACAAAAAGCCTGTATTGTACAGGCATACTCCACATTAACGTACGCAATAGGTCCGGATCATGTATGTAAAGCGAAAATGTACTTGAAGGGAAGCACTACCATTTTTCCACTTATCGATGCATGTACTGTACTGCAATCGTCATGTACGTGCATAACTGATGTAAATAACGCATGTGTAACAGGCTCTATAGGCTCCCCGCTTGCGCACAGCTTCGGTACAGATAGGGAGCCGGTATTGCTGTTCAGGACGTGCTGACAGGCGCAAGCGTGAGCTGCCATTTGCCTATTGGGAGATATGTCCTTTCTCGTGAGTGTACTTAAAGTGAGTGTCCTTAAACCGGGGTATGCCTCTACACAGTTAGGCTGATACATCTACGTCACATCTGATTACCATTTGAGCTCCACATGCTACCTTGTTTTTATTTATACATACATACAACACAATGGGCTTATCCATGTAGCTGTGCTCAATTGGCACTATCACCATTTAATGCATAACCCCCATTGTCTGTCATTGCTAACAACCCACCTTTCCATCTAGTGCTATTTCTTTTACAAAGCTTGTGTTGACATTGGCATCTTCATGAGGGCTTGAAAAAGTTCTGCTGCCTAAAACGTCGCCCACGATGCATCCCTGGGTGCTTGAGGACTACTTTGTTTTTTGGATACATGTTTTCATTTGGTGATGACCAGTCTCCTCTCTTGCACCCTGCACTTCACATGATACCCCTGACTTCAATACATTTTTAGCTATTGAGTGCTGCCCACACACCAAGAGATTCAATATTTTACTAAACTTGAGATGGCATGCGTTAATAATAATGTTTATAATTATATGGAAGTACAAAAGCATAACAATGTGCACCCTAAGTAAAACCTACAGTAATTGCCTAACTTTCAACCATTATTTATTTGTATAGGAACAACCCCCTTCAATGTCATTGGGGCTGCTGATGTCATTTGATTTCATCTCACTGTGATCTAGAGTCTTATTTGATCCCAATCTGTAACTCTGAGAGCACTGTACAATCTGTGATATTGACAAATTTGATATTTTTGTTAAAGTTACCTTTAAGTAAAAAGTTTAGAATTTGTACAGTGATTCTTACAAATGTTATAATGCAACTGGTATTTCTCTGATATTTTAGTATAGAAAAAATGTCTGTCGTTTTAACCACAGGAAATAAGTATTTGGCTACCTAATGATGCAATGTGCATAATATGATTTCTATAGAGAAATAGGCAGTCGCTCTCATTTGAAGGCAGCCTTGGCATCATTGACTTGTATAATGTCCCACGTCTTGAAATCAGGATCAGAATAATTTAAATGTCACTTTTGGGCCAGAACACAAAATTGTCCTGCACTTCAGTATTACACACACTCGCGCAAACTAATTCTGTCATGCATGCATGCGCACACACATAAACACACACTTTTAATTCTTTCTTTCAAAAGAAAATGACCATGTAAATTGACAAAACTATTTATTTTGAGATCTCATTGACTGAGTCTTGTAAGAACTTCTTCCCTAGTAGCTTGGTTCCTTGAAAGACTTGGTGTAAATATTGAAAGAGGGCAAAGAAATAAGAACTAAAGCCCAGATTAGCAAAGCTCCTTTAAGTGGCTTAAAGTTATGTTAACCTAATTTAATGTCACATTCAGCCCACCTTCAAAGGAGAACAATATAATGTTATGTCATATTTTCTCCTGTAAAGTTAGTTACCCTAACATCATATATTAGTAAATCCAGCAGCAACCACAGGTATGCACTGGGTTACTTATTGCTGTCTCTGTGATTAACATCTGCTGTACTGACAGGATTAGTAAATCCAACAGCTAGCATAGGTATGAGAAATGTCCGATTACAAATAACATTTGTCTTCTGTGGCTCTCATGTGTTAATTGGCCTGTTTGGGCAGAACTTAAGTGGCATCAGGCGACTTCTTAGGCCTATATATATTTAGAGACAGACTGGGGAAGCAGCATCTGCAGGGGGCAAGCAGCGTCACATCTTTGAAGTGGGCAATTTGTAAGTGGAATACACTGCAGAGTTTAACATGGAGTTCAACAGAACTGAAGAAGTGGACAACTGCACACCTCCTGGTCCTGGATTCTGGAGTTGAACTGCACTGTAAAGGACAATATCTATCAAAGACACAGACATTTTCACTCTATATCACCATCACTCATAAATTGGTTTTAGCATATCTTTCACTTTGCACTTAACCCAACTCTATTTTTAGTGCCCTGTACTCACCATTAAACTTGCACTACTACCACTGCCATGCCTCATCTACTATTTATATTTGCTCTAGCCTCACTTATTTTCACACTGCCACTTTGTTTCTATCATCCTCATTGTCACAGTAGGGGTAGCAAGCCTCATATAATAAAGGTGAAGCCGGTCTGGCTGCCCCAAAACCGTGTGTAATGGCCGCCTCTGTGAGGCTCATGGTGGCCGGTATATGTAATGTTTGTTATAGCCTGTCACGGGAGACCAGGACTAATACCAGGGATCAATATCGCCAGACAGAACCAAGGAGTTTATAAAACTAATTTATTGGAAAAAAGCATATCCACAACTATACAAAACACACAAACATCCCACATACCCAACTGGGGGATACCCTGCATACCTAGTGGCAGGGACCTTCTTGCAGAGATTTCCAGTTTTCTCTTCTTGCTCAGTGCCTACGGGACGGGTGTTTCAGGCCTGAGACCAGCACTGGAGTGGACACTGCAGTTTCTCCCTGTCACAGCAACACCTCTGTAACTCTCTGCAGGCTCTCTCTGCTAAGGGTCTCCCTCCCCACCTTTTTATACACGTAAAACATAATATTGCAACAATTAGGGTCAGGTGCTGCCTACATGCCCGGGCCCTGATTGGTGGGTATAACTGCAACATAACATTTGCAACATAACAAAGGATACAGGGAAAGGTCACAGACCAAGTTGCAACAATTCTCCTGCAAACATATTAACCCCTGATTCCTGAGGTACTGGAACCAAGCAAAGACATACACATATACATATCATATAATACAATACCAATGTATTGCTGACAGGTAGGTGTAATGACAGACTTAACCTTTATTAACGGCAGACATATTTACCACTACAAGAAGAGAAGTGATGATGTGTAGCACAGCCACGGATTCCAACTCCCAATGAGTCCGGAAAAAATGACAAAGGTGAACACTCCAATGTAGCAACAGGTCAGGTTTATTGCAGGGTGGTGCAGCAACAGGACAACACGGAGGCACCTACGCGTTTCGTGCACATAGGCACTTTATCAAGTGCCTAGTGCACGAAACGCGTAGGTGCGTTCGTGTTGTCCTGTTGCTGCACCACCCTGCAATAAACCTGACCTGTTGCTACATTGGAGTGTTCACCTTTGTCATTTTTTCCGGTCTCATTGGGAGTTGGAATCCGTGGCTGTGCTACACATCATCACTTCTCTTCTTGTTGTCTACTTACCTGGATGGACTGCACGCCCTGGATGTCTAGAAGTCATGCAAGTACTAAGGTAAAGGGCCGCAGCGCCCCTGCATATATATGGTTACCAGTGCCTCTGTTTATTATATATTGGTTACTAGGTTGGGCATACATGGTGTTTCAGTTGTGGAGGTCAAGTGGACCCCACTAGACACTTAGCCCATACCTGATAATTTGCCATATCATTCATGGACTTTCTATTGTCATCCAGTATCATTTACATATATTGTGGAGGAATTCTAACCAATTTGGATGCATCACATCTATCCTACTCTATATTTACCACTACCGTCACAACTCCCCCTTAAGTGGAGAGCTCTGGGGTAGAGACCCCAATGGGTTCATCCCTAAGCGTGATACCTGAAGGTCACAGCTAAGCCGGCCCAGGATCGTCCAGCTGGGAAAGTCCATCGGCATTGACGTGCTCACTCCCTTTTGTGTGCTGTACGGTAAAGTCATATTCTTGGAGGGTCAGACTCCACCGCAGCAGATATGCATTATACCCCGACACCCGCTGCAACAAGCTCAGGGGATTGTGGTCAGTAATGACCATAAACGGGGGGCCATACACATATGGCTGAAGCTTCCTGAGGGCCCATACTATAGCCAAGCAGGGGAGACGCTGAGATAGATTTATAAAAGAGTAAAGTGATTCTGGCAGCAGCGTATAGGATGGATTCTAGGGGAGACAGGTGAGATGCAGGAAGGCTGGATAGCAAGAGGTTACTGTAGTCAAGACGGGAAAGAATGAGGGCCTGTGTCAGAGTTTTAGCAGTCAAGCAACAGAGGAAAGTGTATACTTTTTTAATATTGTGGAGGAAAAACGACAGGTTTTAGCTACCTTTTGAATATTAGAGGAGAATATAAGAGAAGAGTAGAGTGTGACCCCAAGGCAGCATGCTTGTGCTACTGGGTGTATGATAATGGTTCCAACCATAATGTAGAAGGAGGTAGTAGGGCCAGGTTTGGGAGGAAATATCGGCAGAGGGCCATCCAGGATGATATAGCAGAGAGACATTCAGAGACTTTGGTCTGTACAGAGGTGTAGGGTCAGGGGCTGAAAAGTAAATGTGTGTGTCATCAGCATAGAGGTGATATTTGAACCCAAGAGATTTGATCATGTCACCAAGAGAAAGTGTGTAAAGAGAAAAGAGAAGAGGTCCCAGAACAGAGCCCAGGGGTACTCCCACAGGGAGATCGATAGAGTCGGAGGCGGTGTTAGGAAAAGATATACTGAAAGTATGATGGGAGAAGTAAGAGGACATCCAGGATAGAACTTTGTTACGAATACCAAGAGTATGGAGGATGTGAAGGAGAAGAGGGTGGCCCACAGTATCTAATGCTGCAGACAGGTCGAGTAATATGAGGAGAGTGTTATGACCTTTGTCTTTGGCAGCACGGAGGTCATTAGTTATTTTAGTGAGGTCTGTTTCAGTGGAGTGAGCAGTGTGGAAGCCAGATTATAGAGGTTCGAAGAGATAATAGGTGGTGAGAAAATGGAGCAAGAGACAGAATAAAAGACGGTCAAGGAGTTTAGAGGCAAAAGGTAGGAGGGACACAGGTCGATAGTTAGAAAAACAGGTAGTGTCAAGCTTGCTGTTTTTGAGTAATGGTATGACTGTTGCATGTTTGAAGGAGGAGGGAAAGGTACCAGAGTAGAGGGAGGATTTAAAAATGTGTGTGAGTGTGGGGATTATAGTAGGAGCAAGAGGTTTTAGGATATGGGAGGGAATGGGGTTAAGATGGCAGGTTGTATAGGGAGAATAGGAGATCAAGCAACAACATATCCTCATCTGTGACAGTGTAAAAAAGTCGAGGAAGGCAAGAGGAGAGTTAGGAAGAGGAGTAGGATAGGAGGAGAATACAGAGGGGATGCCCTGACGTATGGATTCTACCTTTTCCTTGAAATAGTCAGAAATGTCCTGAGGTGATTTGGAGGAAGAAAAACAAGCAGAAGAGAATGGGAGTCAAAGACAGAGACAAGTCAGCGTGGATTAGACTTGTGAGTGTTGATTAGTGAAGAAAAATAGGTTTGTTTAGCGTGAGAGAAGGCAGAGTTGAAACAGGATAACATAAAATTGTAGTGAAGGAAGTCTGCGAGAGTGTGAGATATCCTACAGAGGCTTTCAAAGGAACGAGTGCAGGAATGCAGCATGCTCTAATTTAGCCAGGGTCTGGGGTTAGAAGGGCAAAAATGTCAGAGAGAAGGCGGGGCATTTAGATCAACAAAGGAGGGTAGGGCAAAGTTGTAGTTCCTGACCAGGTTGTCAGGGTCTAGAACAGAGCTGAGAGAGGAGATGGAGGAGTGTAAAGTGGAATCAAAAGCTACAAACGAGACCACGACTATTCTAAAGCTTGCCTTAAACTAGTCCGATTACATTCTGGGTATGTGCTGGGCTTGTTTAAGGCAAGTTTAAGGAATTTCTGCATTGACTAATGACCCATAGGATTAACACAGCAGGGGTCCAGTTTGAATGGGACTGCCAGGGACCCCCGCTGTTAATCTGATGGGCCATTAATCAATGCAGAAATGCTGGGGCTAGTTTAAGGCAAGTTTAAGGCATGTATTCAGAATGTACCTGGGTCTTTTTGGCGATTGCAACTGGTTTGTGTTAGAATAGTCGCAGTCTCTGCTCTAGTAGGTTAAGAGTGCAGGTCTCTGCAGATACAAGGGGTAGATGGAGGTGGAGAAGGGGAGAAGGGAGATAGAAAAAATTAGATGAGTTGATGGTCAGAAAGAGGAAAGGGAGAAATTGAGATATCAGAGAGAGAAAAGTTTTTTGGGAAAACCAGGTGTAGGTAGTGGCCATCCTTGTAGGTGCTGGCTGCAGTCCACAGTTGAAGGCCAAAGGAAGAGGTTAGAGAAAGAAAGTGGGAAGCCCAAGGGAGAGATGGGTCATCAATATGGCAGTTGAAGTCCCCAAGGAGAAGAACAGGGGAGTCAAAGGAGAGAGAGAAGGAGAGTCAGGTTTCAAAATGATAGAGAAAGACAGAAGGGCAATAAGTAGAGGTAGGTGGGCGATAGATGACCGCCACGTGGACAGGGAGAGGAGAGAAAAACTGGACAGTGTGAGCCTCAAAAGAGGGAAAAGAAAGAGAGGGAGGAATAGGGAGGGTTTAATAACAGCAGATACGGGACAGGGCGTAGAGTGTGGGAGAAAGAAAGGCAACCATAAGAGAGGGCAGCTTCCAGTGCAGAGTCACACTGAGTGAGTCAAGTCTCAATTATAGCAAAGAGGGGGAGAGAGTGAGAGAAAATAAGTAATGCACAGAGAAGAACTTGGAATGGGAGCAATCATTCCAAAGGACACAGGAGAACGGGAGAGAGAAGGGAGGGTGGCAGGGGATGGGAATGAGGTTGGAGGGGTTAACACCAGAAGGATGAGAAGTTGCATTTAGCAGGCGAGGACGAGGGTATGTAGAAATAAGGCAGGGAGCAGGATTGGGAGAGATACCCCCAGAAGCAAGGATGAGAACATGGAAAGAAAGAGAATGTGTAAGGATGATTTGTAGGGGTGTGATTTAGTGCAGGTGGTACAGCTGTGTAGTGATAGAGGGCGCAGGTAGGAAAGGAGCTCATGGGAACTGAGAAGTGGCGAAGGAAGGAGAGATGGAGATATATGAATAGAGTTAAAGGCTTAATGAGGCTGGTAGAAAGAAACGTGTGTTTTGAAAAGAAGTGAGGTCAGAGCAAATATAAACAGTAGTGGTGGCATGGCAGCAATAGTTTAGTGCTGAGATATGCAGTCTGGGATAGATAATGTCCTCCTCTCCAGCGCAGTTCGAATTCATGATCCAGGGCCAGTAAGTGTTTTGTTGTCCACTTATTCCACTTCTGTTGAACTCCGTGTTAAACTACACACTGATTGCCACTTAAAAAGGGACACTTTAAAGATGGGCTTCTTTACATGTAGGCTGCTCCCCTGCAGATGGCTGCTCCCCCAGTCTGCCTCTGGCCATTTAGGTCTAACAAGTCACCTGACTGAATGAAGTTCTTCTCAGACAGTTCAATTAGCACATGTGAGGCACAAAAAAACAAATGTTATTTCTAATGACTAAAGATATGCACAGCAAAGGGTCAGTTGGAGACCGGATTCAAAGATGTTTTTACCCAGGTGTTAGCAGTGGAGTTAGATCACTTGATTCACTTAGTATAGTGTATGAAGAGAATCCAGAAATTGTCAATTGTGTCTTTAGAGAAATCTTTGATTAAAAAATCTAAGTTAAAAAAAAAAAATGAGTGAATGTTTCATTTCATTACCTTTCAGATTTTAATTAGTGTACAAACTAAAAGTGCTATGCATTTGCCCTTTCTATTAAAATCAATAAATAAATTAATTGCAAGTATAGCATGCATTTGGAAACCTATGGACAAAACTGCTGCAGAGACTGAAGGGAGTCAATAGACAGAAATACGTGTTTTTAGATTACAATGGTGATGTTATCGCTGTTCAGTTATTTTTAATATAAAGTTTATCCACTTTTGTAAACTCATATGATATTATTCAGATGACAAAATCAGTGGAGAAAGAGTATGTCATCCTCCAAGGATAATTTTAACTCCTCAAATTGGATTAGTGAATGTTACAGGAACCTATGTGAATCTCACATTTATAGCCTATTACAAGAAAATAAGCATTGACTATTAGTATATAAAATGATAAAAAAACAATAAAAAGTTATATAGTTTTAGAGAAATAAATACACGATTTGTGTCTTTGCAACACATAACCAGCAGAGGGCACTCTAGCACATTGTTTTGCAGGAAGAGGAAAAAGTTGAAATAACACAACATTAGTATTTTAAAGAACAATAATTCTTATCAGTGAGCAGTGCTTAAATCTGCTACAATTTGCAGTAACATATTTCCCAATATTGTTAGTATTGTATTTTCTGTTTCAAAACGAATTTAAAGTAAGAATTACCAATAAATATGTAACAAATAATGTAAATTCCCAAAATCAATATTTGCCACATTTAACTAATAGGGATTATCGAGGGGAGCAGGGGGGGGAGGGGCACAGTTTAACCCATTCATGGCTAATGGGGAAATTGGGCATTAGTCCAGAGAGGGGGGATCGTTTTTTGGGGGGTGTTGGGGTACGTCATTTAGTCCGATCTCTCCTTCCCCTTGATGACGTAGATTTTTTTTTAACAAAGGTATTAAGCAGGGGGTCTCCAGAGCTGAACCCCGTTAATTTCAGCTCTGGGGACCCTCTGCTTCTCGAAATACAGACCTCCCGGTGTGCCGGTAACTGCTCCGTAATGGGCAAATAGGAAGCAGTGACATCATCAGATTTGGCTTCCTATTGGCAACGTAATGCGGGAGCTTTAGGCCGCGATTACAGTGACGGCGACGTGCTCGCGAACGCTGACGTCACACGTCGCCATAGCGATTGTTGTACTTTTGTGCAGGAGACCTGAGGAGGGCAACAGGGGGTGTGGCGAAGGCATGGCCCGCGACGTCACGCGAGCGGTTCGCCATTATTGGCTGAACCGCTTCACATGACACTGATGTCACGCGGCGGCCGCACTGAGACACAAAATCCACTGACTTCAGCGATTTTGGTCACCATGTCACTGCACAGCATGACTTCATGGCTAAGTTTTCGCGCTGCGCGACATTGCCGCTACTGTAAGCGTGGCCTTAAACTTGCAGGAGATACCGGCACCCCCCTACGTAGGTCTGTATCTCTGGAACAGGAGGAGTACACAGAGCGCAAGAACTCCTGTCGTGGGTAAATGGAAGTTCACAGGAATCAGATCAACATGTATTAAAAGAAAAGAGAAAAGATCATTTTACAATACAGTTTAATTAACAAAAAAATCCTTAGAGCAGTGAGCTCCATTTTACATTGATGTTCATATGTGTGTTTCTATACTTGTTATGGGCACATTGATTGACATCCTTTTTAAATCAACTTTTAATATACGTTATTTTTATACACTTATACGTTGATTTTTATTGCATGACATTTTTATTATACTATTTGTGCTGATTTTCCTTTTTGTCTCCACTTAGGTCCTATCTGGATCCCTATTGTATTAATTGTCTATTTGCATATACATATTTTTATTATAGTTTTATTATATAAATTCTATGTATATATTTTTTATTATATAAATGTTGTGTATTTGTACCATTATACATTATTTGTGTCCATTTAACATTGGCTGCTCTCTGTATGTGTACATCTCTGCATTGTGGGCATGGCTTGTGCTATGATGTGTTGCACCCGCCCTTTCCCCTCCCCTTTTGGGGACTATTTAATGTCTTGAGATGAGTCTGTATCCATGCACCCCTGAAGAAGTCCGAATACCCGGATGAAACGCGTAGGGTTAATTTCAATTGCGCAGTGACCCGTGAGCTGTGTGGAGCCATGTGGAGCCTCTTGCCGCTTTCTGCGAACCAGCTGTTCTCCCGCTGTAAAGATCTCAACGCTGACTCTGTATCCTGCTACTCCCCCCCTTACCATTGGAGGAAAGCTGAGGAAGTCTTGTGACATCAGATGCTGTTTTGATGCGGAGGAGACTGTCCCTACCCAGAGGATTCGTGTGAGCTGTGTTTGCTGTACTGCTGGCGTCGCTCCTAACCCAGAGTTGGTTAAACTGCTTTTAATGATCGTGGAGCATGCGAGTGTACTGGAGCTCACTGCTCAAAGGATTTTTTTGTTAATTAAACTGTATTGTACCATGATCTTTTCTCTTTTCTTTTAATACATGTTGATCTGATTCCTGTGAACTTCCATTGACCTACGAGAGGAGTTCTTGCGCTCTGTGTACTCCTCCTGTTGCCTATTGAGGGTTTGTGAAATTCCTCACACCAGCAGCATCTCCTCTTGGTGATATCATTTTTTTGTGACTTATTTGTTGATATATTATAGGGTTTGCGCTTACCTTTTCTTGCACCGCTGTATCTCTGGAAGCAGGGAGTCCCTGGACCTGAAATGAATGGGTTCCGCTCCGGAGACCCCTGCTTCAATCCTATGTTAAAAATAATTACATAAAGCACAAGAATTGCTTTAAGAGCTGCTCAGGGAGACACAGAGAGAGAGACTGCTTGTCTCTGGGAATCCTTTGCACAGCTCTTAAAGACTGGTGACTGGCAGGGACTCCGGCTGAGTTAATCCTCCCAGGCTGCTTTCTGCTTTCGGGGCTGTGATCACACGCGGCACCGAGGATAGTAAGCCTGGCTACATCTGTATGTATGGAGGCTTATAGACACATTAGGAGTAAAATAACCTAACCTATTGTTTACCTTGAGTACATGGCAAAACTTTGATAGTATTTAGCGTGTGAATCAGTGCCACCATTTAGTATATACCATTTGAATACCATATACAGTATGCATTGCAGTGATATTTTTTTTTGGCAGCAGATGTCACTAAGCCACTATGGAAAATAAATAAAGAATTGACGCCATCAAAGATTAATCCTAAAGTCCAGCATAATCAATATAGTCCAGCCTTTGAGGCCGGGTATTTATTAACCACTTTACTGCCTGTGCTCACTTGATAATGCTATCTGTATATCACAAACATGTTAGAAACAGACTCCTCCTGAGAGTACTAGCAGAAACATAGAGAGATGTATTTATTTAACCAATGATTAAAGAGTTCCAAGCCATCTGTATGTAACCAGGTCCCTCTCTGGGCTCCCGTGCCCCCCCCCCCTTACCTCCTAGTGTGGAGGTGGTTAGTGCGGGCGCCAACATTTTGTCCTTGCACATGTGCAGTAGGCTCACAAGCTACGGCGGTCATCATGGTAAACCCCGCACATGCGCATTAAGGCAGTAGCTGCGGCGGCCATTACAAATAAGCTCCGCAGGGGAACTACAAGTCCCAGCAGCACTAGGGGTTGCAGCACCACATGGGGAAATACAGCCAAAAGGGCTGCAGCATTCTCGGGAGGCAGAGACTGATACATTTGGAGCACTGGAGACCACATCAGTCGAAGCAGGGACACAGAGGGGTTAGGTAGTGTCTGGGTGCAAGTGGCTCCCAGACTAGACCAGATGCCGCCCCACCCCCCTGTTACGCCCCAGCTAGGCCCCGACTCACCCCAGATTTTGGCTGCTACAAAGAAATCCATAGCTAGGGACATTTCCCCAGTAGCTGCCTATAGTCAGGGTATAGCACCGGTGAGACGCTCCGCGCTGATTGCAGCCTGTGGTCTGGGACTTGGCCACCTACATACAGTGACTCTTAAAGGTGAGACCCTCCTACCAGAGTTCACCCAAAACAGAGGCGGACGCCATCGCGGATGACGTCGCCGGATCAACGGATCCCATTTGTAATCTGCAGTATCTGGGTGCTGGGGCCCCGGGCAGGTACCTCAACAAGTACACCAAAATACCACGGGATAACACTATTTCCTACACTTTTGGGTGGGCCCTGACATTGGGGGAAAAGGACATCAGTGTATTGGTGACAAGCACCCTATGTACTTTGGGGACAATTCACTGGTGTATTGGGGTGGTGTGTGTGGGACTATATACTGCACCGACACACTTTATTCGAGCAAATACCCAGTATGTACCTGGCAGATACCTGGAATGCGCCGCTCCTCACCTCTGACAAGCCCCGTTGTGTTTGCCTTCCCAGCCTGGGTTCATGCCTGGCTGATGGGCGGCTGATCTGTTAAATGATAATGATTAGGATTTAATAGGCTGCAATGCTTCGCGTGTCTACCAGATGGCATAAATTCCTGAATTGTAATGCAGTATATATATATATACTGTGCAGTATTGCAGCCAGCGGGAATAAAATGCTTCAATCCCTGCCTGAAAAATAACCCAATGCACTCGGGCAGAAAACAGTCACAAACCTCAATACACCCGGGTATACCCGAATTCGTGGGACTAGCCGAGCTCGAATAAAGTGTGTCGCCAGTGTACTGTGGGGTACAGGTTGATTACCTTGAGTTCAATAAAACCAGTTGTTATATACCCTGTGTGTGTGTATTATTGATATTGTTCCTGTGAGGGGCTTATCCCACCACGTTGGGGACCCTCGCAGGTGGAGGCGCTGCACCTAGGCAAACGAGATATCACCCCTTGCTCCCAGTGGCGGAGACTCAGGCCTCCTGCTAGCCAAACAGGTAATAACAGTACTGGTAGTTCCTTCCCAGACATGGGGGAAAGGGGGAACATGTTTTTTAAATAATATTTTCCAGGACACTGAAGTATATAGAATTTTTTGTCTAATTACCATCTACCATTCACCAAAATAAATGTCAACTTTAAATTGAAGGAGTACTTTCTCCCACCCCATCAATTATGTTTGTTTTGCCCCCAGAGTCTCCAGGGACTGAACTTTGGTACTTACCACTTTGGGACCCCTCCTCCACAGTGGTCACCAGTCGAATGCAGCTTTATAATGGCTCCAAAGTGAGGCTGAACCTGTTGGCAATATTGTTCTAGCCAAATATTCTTGTCTGGGAGATTGAAATGCAGATATCTTAGGATCTGGGGGGTACGTTGTAAGTCCAGCACCTTGGTTCATACAATCGGGGCAAAAAACTTGTCCAGCAAAGATCTGCTTTAAATCAGTGGCACTTAAATCTTGCCTGAAAAACCATTAGCACTACAAGTCTTAGAAATAACCAGCACAATTGCACAGGCTGCTAGTGTACATATGAATATAGAAAGAACCGAATATCTGCTACTAAAGTAAAGTGGTTTGATAGCAACTCATATTGTAAAAGTTATTATAGCAATGTCTGGTATATCAGGTGAGTACAGGGAGGGGGGAGACCACAAGATGGGGTGATATAAGGAATAATGAAGCAGAGTACTTACAGAGAGGCGAGGAATCCCCACCAGGCTGTGACCCCTTGTATGGCTTCTCCTTACCGCCGTCTCCGTTCAGATTGTCTGTGGTGTGGACCCGCGCGCTCTCTATCCGTCACCACTGATCTGCTCCTCCTGCCGCAATGAATGAATCGGTGGCGTCCGTCGATCCGTTACGGAACAGGAAATGATCGAAGGGACTGCCGCTTGCACAGGAAAAAAGTTGGGAACTCACCAGTGAAGAGGCTAAAAAATCTTTAATGCACTACATAAAATTGAGACAGAACTGCTCCTCCCACGCGTTTCACGCCCACTGTGGCACTTTGTCAAGGAGTCCTTGACAAAGCGCCAGAGTTGGCGTGAAACGCGTGGGAGGAGGTGTTCTGTCTCAATTTTATGTAGTGCATTAAAGATTTTTTAGCCTCTACACTGGTGAGTTCCCAACTTTTTTCCTGTGCAAGCGGCAGTCCCTTCGATCATTTCCTGTTCCTGTTACGAGTGTGCATACACTGTACGATACTAAATCAAGTCAAATAATAATAATACTTTTATTCCCAGACATACGAATGTCAACACTTTGGTCTTGCTAAGGGACTATCTTTAGGGCCTATCATATAATTCATTTCCAAAAGGGAGGCAGTCATTTATTATATGGTAGTTATACCTATTCTGTTTGGGCTAATATATAGTTTCTCCACTATACTCTCTACTAGTAAATAGAGAATTGTGAGCACAGTTGTATGTCTCCATTATTTTAAATATCTTTATTAAAAGTTAATTTTTATACAGTATTTATCATCACACTACTGTTTCAGTAGGTGTGCGCTATAATGGGTTTTCCTTTCGGGAGTTAACACCCACCAAGTTGTTCTCACTATATTTTATTTATCAAATATTTTAACAGGAAGTAATACATTGAGAGTTACCTCTCATTTTCAAGTACGTCCTGGGCATAAAGCTATAACAATACATGGTTACATTAAATGAACAGGGTTATACAGTCAATTCACATACATTTCATGGACAGATAGAGTTGAAAAATTGGGTACAGGGGATAAAAGGGCTGGTGAGTTTCAGAGGTAAATAGAGAAGCTTTAACATCAGCGAATGGCAGCAAACAGCTCACACCCTTTAGCTGTGCCAAAGGCTGTACGCCTTTGGGGTAACGCAGATATACACTGAAGGGGTTCAGATTGAATGCAGCTGTGGAGTTGACGTTCCACATAGTACAAGCAAAAGCACCTCTTAACCCTTAGCACACTGGTTCTGTGCAGAGGGGAGCAGCTCTTGGGGTATCCTATCAGGCGTCAACCTTTGGGGCAACACAGAAGTACACTGAAGGGGTTCAGATTGAATGCAGCTGTGGATTCAAAGTAATGTGTCTTCCTGGCTCATTAACATTCCAGTGGGTGGTGTTGATGTTCCACATAGTACAAGCAAAAGCACATGTTAACCCTTAGCACGCTGGTTCTGTGCAGAGGGGAGCAGCTCTTGGGAGCCCCATCAGGCGTCCGCCTTTGGGGCGACGCAGATGTACACTGAAGGGGTTCAGATTGAATGCAGATGTCCACATAGATCCTAAGCAGCACCCTAATTGTTCTACATTGTGTGAATAACTGGACTGCTATTTGTTAAAAAAGTAAATAAGTAAATAAATAAATTACATTAAATATATTAAATGTATATACCTAAATAAATGTTTTCTTATATGTTGATTTCTTTATTTTTCAGTGTTTTTCTAAAATACCACTCACTTTTTATTCAATTTGTCATCTTAACATTTCACTCAATTTTGTTTTTTATTTTAATATAATTTTTCATTAACCCCTTTCATTCTCTTTCTTTGATTCTATTTAATTAGATTTTTTATTTTAATTTCACTTTTAGTCTTTTCTTGGTTTCCACCCACCTGTTGTCATAACTGTAATATCTCTATCATCAACTTACTGTCATCACATTTGTCTTTTTCTAACTGTTTCAGTTACAAACTCACTTGGGTGCCTTTAAATTCTATAACTCATATGAATGGGAGTAAAGTCGTGCTGAAGCTTAAGCTCCAGCCTTTTGTGGATCTGGGCCTCTGCATGCTCCTTACCTTGCACCTTGGTCCCTACTCTATGGAGATTTAAATTTCCCCTCTCTTTCTTCTCGTGCCTCCACCCACAGCAGGGAGCACAGTCCCTGAAGGGCTTCCCTGTTCATATAACTTTTGGGGGCATTACAGATGTTTCTGTTGATTACTGTGAAATAATATGTTTGTGTTGTCTGCATATCTTGCCAAGCAAACCTTTGTGGGGTACATTCTATATACGCCGAAGTGGCTGTTTGGGCCGTTTTTGGCTGATTATATTCCAGACAGAGCCTTTGGAGTCTATAGAATGTACCCCGTAATCTTCTACCTTCTGTATAAAGTAGTTCACTATTCATAGTCTCCCTTTTTTATCATATGTAGCGCACTTTCCCCCACCCCCTGGGAGATATGGTGGCTACCGTGTGTGTGGTGCATTACCTGTGGCTCATAGAAGGGCTGCGCATCCGATGCTGGGAGCCTGGGGTGTGTCTGATCCATCTGGTGACAGCGCCTCCACCTGAGCGGGATCCTACTATGTTGGATAACCCCGCCAAAGGACCCAATACAGCAATACACACACTGATAAGAATAACAGTTTACTGTAAGCATAGGATAACGAACAATATTACCACATCCCCCACCAATTAGGCCTCGCAGGGCCGTAATCCTGCAGTGTCCTCCAACCAATGTCCCACCTGATGGGTTATTCCCCCCCCCCCCATGGTACTGAGGGCCCTTGGGCACCAAACCACCCACAAGAACTGAAGGTGTTATAGCTGGTGCACTTGGAGTACCTGCCCAGGTGCTGAGTCAATCTACAGTACTTGTTGAAACCACAACTATTGTTTCAAATGGTACTGTTTCCTAATTCTGCGTGCTGCCTTCCACAAAGGATATGAATGAGCAAGGACAAAAAAAGATAGTTTTATAGTTTTAGAGTCATAATATATTAATCCATATATTATTTCTTGCTACATTTTAAATAAATCAAGTACATAAAATTAAAAAATATATCTTTACAGAGGTTCCCACATATGATTAAAGGGAATCCCCAAGTTAGTTAAAATTATCAATGTAACAAAAACCTGTACAAAATGTGCTTTTCAATTGCTCTTACTAAACCAGGTCCTTACAGCAAACCAACTATCAGTTAGTTAGATGCTGAAAGGTAGAAGCCTAGAGCTCTCATTTCACTGACGCTACAATAATGTATCCCTGGAAAGTCTGCAGCATTCAAGGTCAGGATGGTGTTTACTGAATACATGTCTCTTGCGTGTTTCAATATCCTTTCAGACAAAAATGCTTTTGATGCTTACAGTATATGTAAAATACTAATCTCTCATGATTGAAACCAGATCATGGTTTCACCATGACATTGATAATGTCCAGAGTGACAAGAGTAATATGTGCTGTCGATTAAAAAAATAAAAATAAATCCAAAATGTTTCAATATAAAACTCCCCTGCGAAGGCTGGTGTAAAAGTTACTTCCTTATATGCAGGCTACACCTTAATCATTTTAAGAACTAATCTTGTTCCTTACAAATAAATTAACTACAGTATACAAAATATACACTATACCTTAGATCAGGGGGCCGCAATATTTTTTCCCTGCGCCCCCCTGCTGGCTTTCCCCTTCTCCTCTCGCCCCCCCCCCACCCCTTACCTTGATTCAGACGTCCTGGCGTCATGACGTGATGTTGTCATGGCAACCTGACGTCACATGACCCCGCTGCATCAGTTGACGCTGTGTTATCATGGTGACGCTTCACCGGGAGCGTCTGAATCAAGGTAAGTAAAGTTTACAGAGGCCCTGCAGCTCCCCCGGCATTAATTTAAATGCCTTCGGGAAGCACGGGGAGCCTCTGTAAACTCCACGCCCCCTGCCCCCCCACTTAAAATATAAAGTGCTTTTGAATACATTCTCACATACATAGTGCATTATACATCCCCTGTTCTCCCACAGATATTAAATACATTTGGTTGAAATAAGCCTTACATAGGTGGTCAAGTTACATGGATTTAGGGGTAGCTAGCTGGGCTTCATCCAAGTATTGTGATGACAGCTACCACTATCGTCACATCCCCCCCGTCAAGATGAAGGCTCTAAGGTAGTCACCCTGTCAAGTGGCTTCCCAAGCCTGGATGTCCTTGAGGTCCGTTGGTACTGGGAGTTGTCCATCCGGGAGAGACCATCTGTGTCCACTGCCCTTAGTGAAGTCAAATTCCTGAAGGGCACGGCTCCAGGTTAACAAGGGTCTTAGTCTTCCCGGGCTTCCTCCACAATCAATTTAGGGGGTTGTGCTCCACTAGTCCTGGATAGGGCTTCCCACATACGTAGGGCTGCCAGCACTCATAAGCCCAAGCAGTGGCCAGGCACACTGGCAGAGCCTGTAACAGGTGGATGGGTCGTGCCCGGCTTATCCAGAGCCAGGACCGGGTTGATCTCTTCTACCTCTCGCTTCTGCTCCTGCTGCTGAGCCGCAAGCCTGGCTCTCCCGATTTCCCAGTGGCGAACTGCATACAGCTAACACCGCTGACCCACTCACAGACTTGTGCTGTAAGGGCTTAAATAAACCTGGTGACAGTCTCCGGGGAGCCCTCGCACTGTCCGCCAGCCTGCCTACTTGCTGGCAGACATCCCAGGTGCGGCCGAACGCTGATACCTCATGGGATGACTCCAGCCCGCAGAATGTTTGTAGTAGCCGGGCTCTGGTGCAAGCGACCCAGTGATGCCCTGTCAGCAGGATCTCCTTAGTCCCCTGCAAGCTCTGTTCTCCACCCACCCAGGGACTCCCTAACTGGCCCCTCTCTGTCCCGTCTGACAGGAGCAACCGGGGCTGGTTCCCAGTATATCAGCACACAGGGTCCGGGGGAACCAATTGGGCATGATCTTGGAGGCAGACTTGGCTGCCCAAGGTCTCATGCCCTCCAGGTCAGTGTCTGCCCACACCCTCTCCCGGGACCCCTGAGATCTGGCCGTTCGCCCTCAGTCAGTTTGTCAGGGGAATGGTCAGCAGGGATGCCAGGACAAAGGCTAGGCTGGGTCTGGCTTACTGACCTGGTCTCCTCCGTGACCCTGGAACATGCTGGCTCCAAATGCTGGGGAGCGGTGATCACGGCTGTTAGCTCCAAAAGCTGGGGGGCATAAAACACTGTGATGGACGGCAGCGCCAAAGGCACCCCCGCAGGGGCAACTGTCTGACTTTGGCTACCGGTGACTGGGGTCACAGGAGCATCTTCTCCTGGTAGCTTCACAGCATCCCCGTCCGTGGGAGATGTTGCTATGGGCAGACCATTTCAAATTGCCCCAGAGGTACTGTAGTGCTAGGGTCCCCCAGGCTGACTGCCTGGGACCCCTGTATGCAAAAAATCTTCCATGGACCGCTTGGTCCTCCAGCCTGATGGCTGCACTCTGCTGCCCGTCAAGCTGCATCTCTGCGCCGCTAGTAGCTGCTGGAGGGACCACTGGCTGGATCATCTGCTTCTCCGGCTGCACAGCTGCTGTCTGTTCCTTTGCTGGGGCTAGCCTGTCAGTCCTGTAGCTGGGGAACGTTGCCCCGGATTGGGGTTAATCGAGCAGGATACTTTGGGGCACTCCATCTGCGGATGGTAAGTCCAGTCTCCCAGGGAGCACCGGCCTTCGTGGGCATCCTCTGCCATCTTGGTGGCCACGAGGCAAGGCACCTGTGTGGTGCCAACCTCAGCCAGCAGTCGCTCTCACAGAGGCAGGTTCACCAGCAATGTCTCGGTCGACCTCAGCCTCTCTGGCTCCTGGCTGACTCCACCATGATTTGGTGGCTTGGGATGAGTCAGCTACTGGAAGTGCTCGGCTTACTGGCACTGTAGCAGGGTTTAGGACCCGCTTCTCAGGCTGCACCAGTGGTAATCGAACTGGCGTAGGTCATGCAGGACCTTTCACTAGGTGGACAATGTGTCAGCGAAATTCCTCGGTTATGTCTTCCTTACGCTGCAAGGAAATCTGCACAAACACTCTCCATAGCAACGTACTGTACTGAGCCAAGCCGGCCTAAAACCACTCAAGGGTCCTCCGCAAGGCCCATCGTACCTCAGCCATCATTCGGCAGCCCATATCTTGTGCACCAGGCAACTAACGATTGTCGGTCCCAGGAAGAATAACGTCCTCCTGGACCAGCCATCTTCAGATTTACCCAAACTAATATAAATGTGATCGAATAGTAAAATATCAGGTTTGTACAATGTTTGTCAGGAACAACTTGTCCTGCGGTCTTGAAAATTCAAGACCGTCTTTGAGCTGTGATTTCCCGCAAGAAATCCCAACACAAAGCCTAGCGAGCCCACCGCTGCCACCAGAAATAGCCTGTCACGGGAGACCAGTACTTTTACACCAAAACCACCGGGATCACCAACACCAAACAGGACAAAGTTGTTGAATAAAATTAGGTTTATTCTAGCACGCCAGCAGACAAATCAAAGATGTACAAAACAAGATACAATACCAACTGGGGACCTGGGGAGTAGACTCTAGCCTCACTATGTGCAGGGGCCTGCTTCAAGAAGGCTTGCCCTGTCCGCTTCTCGTCCAGGATATCAAAGTGCTAATCACACAGCAGAGCCTCTGACATGTATCTCCAGGTAGTCACTGTAAAGATCCAAACTCCTTCACAGAATGTCTCTCAGTCTTTCAGAAAGTCTCTCTGAGGGAATATCCACACTTGTTTCCAGTGTCTCTCCCTCTGTTAGTCTTTCTCAAGGAATCTGAATTCTCTGATCAGCAGCACCCCTTATATATCCCTCTGTTGCTATTCTTTACATGGGAGGGGCTGCTTGCCAATCAGAGCAAACCTGACTGTCCTCTCTTTCACACTCACCAAATGCCTGTAACACCTCCACGCTCCCAACCATTGTCTCAATACACATTTATCTGCAGGAACCTCAGCTGATTAAATCAGAGTCCTCTCCATACAAATGTAACTCACGTGCAAATCCCATTACAAGTCTGCTATCTTAGAAATGAGTACATACTGTCACATAATCCAATTAACACTTTACAGGGCTGTCTCACCGTGCTTACACATAGATCAAAAACACTTAACCTCATATTGCTTGCTCAACTAGACTTGGGGATTGCATTGAGAGGGAATAAAGTGCTTTGGAATACATTCTCACATACAGTACATAGTGCATTATACATTCCCTATTCTCCCCCAGATATTAAATACATCTTGTTGAAATAAGCCTTACATAGGTAGCCAAGTTACATGGATTTAGGGGTAGCTAGCTGGACTTCATCCCAGTATTGTGAAGCCAACTACCACTATCGTCACAAATATATATGGACTTTACAAATAAAAAAACAGTATCTATAGTTAAAAAAAAAAATATATATTATTTAAAGGGTATTGAAGTTATGAAAATTTTAAAAAGATGAACTAGGTTTATTTGTGGTATAGAAAGTTCACAGTATCACAGACATCAATGTCATTTCACATAACTTTGAACTCTACATGACAGCAGAGGTCAAATGCAATGGTGCTAGGGTGGTGCGGAGTATCACTATTTTTTTAAAATACAATCCCAGAGCATCGGTTTCATCGTTTATTTAAAGAAAAATTGCTTCATTTTAGAAAGCCTCTACCCCCTGCATTTAAGCATTAACATTGTATACATTTTGTTTCTAATACACGGTCCACATTGCTTTCTCACAAAGTCCGGCATAGTACCAGTACCGTTTTAAGCCGCTGGCAAAAAGCTAGATAAAATGTAACTAAATACTTTAGCAGAATAGATCATTCTAACACTGGGTATTCTAAAGAAACTTCATATTAAAATAACATTCTTTTCAAACACCTCTCCTGCTGTCAGCAAAGGGACTTTGTCAGAGGCACAGCCATCAATGGCATCACAAGAGGTGACAGTTGGGACATGAGAGAGATAACACTGACCATTGCAACACAGAAAACAAAACTATAACGACTTGTAACTGTAAGACTTATTTTAATTAACTTGTTGGTATTCAGCCTTCTGGGTATATTTAATACACAGTTAATACCTTACATAAAATCTTTCTGATTCAAGATTTTGTTCTTAATTGGTGGTGTTACCTGTTGTTTTAACAAGTACTAGTACCTAAACAATTACAATATTATACTGTAGATCATGTCATGGAAAGAATTGTGCAAACTGACATTCTTGTTCCAGAAGGTGGCAAGTCATTTTCCGTTAATTGTGTACGTTTTCCCCCTCCAACGGTGACGTTTTAATACTCAAAACAAAAGCAAAGGTAGGGCAAAAAATATATATATACGCAAAACGTGTATAGTTTGATTTCTGGAGTTGGCAATCAAATCACTCTTTTATCTTAGAAGTGTATTGGATTCACACCTTTCACGCTAATGTGAAAAATTGTGAATACAGAAAACTATTGTCATAAATAGAACGAGTTTGTGTCGCAACCGTCTGCATTGATTCATTTTGGATTAACCACTACAGTATATGGAGGTGTGCAATCTTGTATTGCCCTTTAACTCCCTCCATCCCTGCAGTCAACTCCATGGACGGATGCAGGGAGGGGGAATGCAGGAATGTGGGGGGGGGGGGGGGGGCGGGGCGAGGAAGGGAAGCAGGAATTGTGGAGGGGTGCAGGAATGAAGGGAAGGAATGTAAGAATGTAGAGAGGGATGGAGGAAAGGATGGAGGGATGCAGCAATGGAGGGAGATATTGGGGGGAGGGATGTAGGAATGGAGGGAGGGAATGCAGGAATGCAAAGAGGCATGCAGGAATGGAGGGAGGGAATGCAAGAATGGAGGGAGGGAATGCTAGAATGGGGGGAGGAATGCAAGAATGGGGGGAGGAATGCAAGAATGCAGGGAGGGATGGAGGAATGGAGGAATGCAGGGAGGGAATGGGGGAGGGATGCAGGAATGGGGGAGGGAATGCAGGAATGGAGGGATGGCGGAGAGGGATACAGGAATGGGGGGAGGAATGGAGGCATGCAGGGAGGGAATGGGGGAGGAATGCAAGAATGGAGGGAGGGATGCAAGAATGGGGGGAGGAATGCAAGAATGGGGGAGGAATGGAGGAATGCAGGGAGGGAATGGGGGAGGTATGCAGGAATGGAGGGAGAGATTGGGGGGAGGGAATGCAGGAATGGAGGGGGATGTGGGAATGGAAGGAGAGATTGGGGAGGGATGTAGAAATGGAGGAGGGAATGCGGGAATGGAGGGAGGGAATGCAGGAATGGAGGGGGGATGTGGGAATGGAGGGAGAGATTGGGGGAGGGATGTATTAATGGAGGGAGGGATGCAGCAATGGAGGAATGGAATGCAGGAATTGGGGGAGGAAATGTAGGAATGGGGGGGAATGCAGGAATGGAGGGATGGAATGCAGGAATGGAGGGAGGGATGCAAGAATGGAGGAATGGAATGCAGGAATGGGGGGAGGGAATGCAGGAATGGGGGGAGGGAATGCAGGAATGGTTGAGAGGGAATGCAAGAATGGGGGGAGGGAATGCAGGAATGGGGGGAGGGAATGCAGGAATGGGGGGAGGGAATGGAGGGAGGGAATGCAGGAATTGGGAGAGGAATTGAGAAATGCAGGGTGTGATCAGGAATGCAGAGTGATGTAGAAATGGACGGATGCAGAAATGAGGGGAGGAATGGGGGAAAAGATGCGGGAGGGATGTAGGAATGTAGGGAGGGATGTAGGAATGTAGGGAGGGATGCAGAAATGGAGGTCCGGATGGAGGAATGCAGGAATGGTGGGAGGGATGCAGAAATGGAGGTCGGGATGTAGGAATGGAAGGATGGAGGAAAGTCGTTCAGGAGAGATGCAGAGATTAAGCACACCCCACCGCAACACATCACAGGAGAGACTCTGACGTCCTATCCCAGCCCCTCCCTCTGAGCTCAGCCCGACCTTCGGTAACAAGTGCGAAGCCCTCACGTTACCGCGCATGCGCGCTTTACTTCCGGGTTTCGGCTGTTTCAATTTCCCGGTTTCCCCGGTCAGTGAAATTTGATCCCGGCGCGGGGTCAGGTTTCCCGGGAATCGGGAGAGGTCCGGGGTAATGGAAACCGCTGCCAGTCCTGCCAGGGAGAAGTAGGATGCGGTGACGCAGCGGCTGGTGACGCGTCCATTTCCACGGAGCCGTTAGACCCAGAAATGGAAGAGGGGAGAGAGGGCGAGAAATGGGACCAGTCCCATGTGTGGCAGGACGAGAGAGATGGAGAAGAAGATAGTGGGGAGAATAGAGGGGAGGAAGAAGATAATGGTGAGGAAGATAACGGAGAGAAGAGAGGTGAAGAAGATGATAATGGGGAGAAGAGAGGTGAAGAAGATGATAATGGGGAGAAGAGAGGAGAAGAAGAAGATAATGGGGAGAAGAGAGGGGAAGAAGAAAATAATGGGGAGAAGGGAGGAGATGAAGATAATGGGGAGAAGAGAGGGGAAGAAGATGATAATGGGGAGAAGATAGGGGAAGAAGAAGATAAAGGGGAGAAGATAGGGGAAGGGGAAGAAGAAGATAATGTGGAGAAGGGAGGAGATGAAGATAATGGGGAGAATGGAGGAGATGAAGATAATGGGGAGATGGGAGGAGATGAAGATAATGGGGAGAAGGGAGATGAAGATAATGGGGAGAAGAGAGGGGAAGAAGATAATGGGGAGATGGGAGGAGAAGATAATGGGGAGAAGGGAGGAGGAGGAGAAGATAATGGGGAGACGGGAGGAGAAGATAATGGGGAGAAGGGAGGAGGAGGAGAAGATAATGGGGAGAAGGGAGGAGGAGAAGATAATGGGGAGAAGGGAGGAGGAGGAGAAAATAATGGGGAGAAGGGAGGACAAGAAGATAATGGGGAGACGGGAGGAGAAGAAGATAATGGGGAGAAGGGAGAAGAAGATAATGGGGAGAAGGGAGGAGGAGAAGATAATGGGGAGAAGGGAGGAGAAGAAGATCATGGGGAGAAGGGAGGAGGAGATGATACTGGGGAGAAGGGAGGAGAAGAAAGAAGGGAGGAAGAGAGAGCCAGAGATAATGGGGAGGAAGGGAGATGTGGGGAGAGAGAAGAGGAGGCGAAACGGCGACCTTTGCTGAGACCGTCCGTCCTGGACATCCAGGTGTGTGTCTGTGACCTCCGTCACCTTCATTGTCATCATACTCTTACATATGTCACATGACCTCATTAAACGTAATGTAGATGATCGCCATTTTAGATCCATGAGAGGTCTCCATAGATGTCGCTCGTGTCACCCTATCAAACATCAAGAGCAACGTCTTACCTTTTGAACGAGGAGCCACATCACATGGCCCCCGCACAGGAAGGGCCACATCACACAGCCCGCACAGGAAGGGGCCACATCACACAGCCCCGCACAGGAAGGGGCCACATCACACAGCCCCGGCACAGGAAGGGCCACATCACACAGCCCGCACAGGAAGGGCCACATCACAGCCCCGCACAGGAAGGGCCACATCACACAGCCCGCACAGGAAGGGCCACATCACACATCCCCGCACAGGAAGGGGCCACATCACACAGCCCCCGCACAGGAAGGGCCACATCACACATCCCCGCACAGGAAGGGGCCACATCACACAGCCCCCGCACAGGAAGGGGCCACATCACACAGCTCCGCACAGGAATGGCCACATCACACATCCCCGCACAGGAAGGGGCCACATCACACAGCCCCCGCACAGGAAGGGGCCACATCACACAGCTCCGCACAGGAAGGGGGCACATCACACAGCCCCCGCACAGGAAGGGGTCACATCACACAGCCCCGCACAGGAAGGGGCCACATCACACAGCTCCGCACAGGAAGGGGCCACATCACACAGCCCCCGCACAGGAAGGGGCCACATCACACGGCCCCCGCACAGGAAGGGGCCACATCACACAGCCCCCGCACAGGAAGGGGCCACATCACATGGCCCCCGCACAGGAAGGGGCCACATCACACAGCCCCCGCACAGGAAGGGCCACATCACACAGCCCGCACAGGAAGGGGCCACATCACACAGCCCCGCACAGGAAGGGGCCACATCACACAGCCCGCACAGGAAGGGGCCACATCACACAGCCCCCGCACAGGAAGGGGCCACATCACACAGCCCGCACAGGAAGGGGCCACATCACACAGCCCCCGCACAGGAAGGGGCCACATCACACAGCCCCCACAGGAAGGGGCCACATCACACAGGAAGAGGAAGTGTGTAAGTGACAGAGAAGGGTTACAGCAATCACCATCTCTTTAAGCACAGTCCCTGAAACTTTAAACTTTTAGGGGGAGGGGGGTTAATGTTATTTTTTTCAATAAACCTTTTGTAAAATGGCAGCAGTCCAATCTGGGTTCCCCTACTATGCAACTCTATTCCTTAATAGACGTCAGTAATGTCACTTTATTGCCCGGCTGAGGAGCCTGAAACATTGCAGAGCAAAAACTGGGTCCAATTCCAGCATCTCTTGCACCTCAGTCACTAGTGTCCGCTCCTAGACGTCTGTATTGTCCTGTAACACGTCAGATGTCCCCATAGACACTTATTTCTGACTCTGATGAGGGCCAGCTTTGAGCCGAACCGTTGGTTGGATGTATGCACCAATGTGATTCAATAGAATAGCAAGTACTGTATGTTTTTCATTAATCTGGGTATGTAATTTTCTATTGAATTTACTTTCTTAGTAGATGGCTGAATGTTTCATCCAATCTCTGTAATATTGAGTGCTACTTAAGGATAAGGAGAGCATTATCTACCAATTTTGTCCCATAGACCAGGGGTGCGCAAACTGTGGGGTGCGGCGGTTGCAGAGGCCCCGCTCTTTTCCGCAAGGCATTTAAATTCAATGCTGGGGGATTGCACGAGGCCTCTTCAACTTCCTGTACTTTGTCTTCGGCTTCGCGGCGGCAAAGGACACCACAGGGTCACGTGACATCATGTTGCCATGGTGACGGCACGTGACCCTGCGGCGTATTTGACGCCGGAGAGAAGGTAAGGTGGGGGGTGCGAGCAGGGGGGGAGAGCAGGCAGGGGGGCGCAGGCTGAAAAGTTTGCGCACTCCTGCCATAGACCTTAAGAACACTACCCTAGTAAAACTCAAGTTCTGCACATCCCTTTCTTGCCCTTATTTATCGTATGGGTCTCCGTATACTAAAACTCAGGATCACCTTCTAACATGTATCTGTGTCCTCCACAGTGGAGGAAACTCTTTAGAAAAAGTGCATTCCCTCATGTACTATTATGAAAAAAAGTAACATGTAAAGCTGCACACCAATGAAAAAATAAATAAATAAATGATACTACCGGTGCTCCTGGTTCAGGGATATATATCTGGGACATCCAATCTAGAGGAAAAAAAGAGAGATCCAGGGCAACTTCGGATTTTGTAAGAAAAAACAATTTATTTCAGCCCATAAACACGACGTTTCATCCCTCCTAGGGGGATGAAACGTCGTGTTTATGGGCTGAAATAAATTGTTTTTTCTTACAAAATCCGAAGTTGCCCTGGATCTCTCTTTTTTTCCTATTATGAAAAAAACCTTTTCTGTTTATTTGCCATATTTCAAGTCTTTTCTTTATGTTCGATACAGGGATTCTTACCTTTCCTATTACGTTGCTGAGCTCCACTGATACAGGCATACCCCGCATTAACGTACGCAATGGGACCGGAGCATGTATGTAAAGCGAAAATGTACTTAAAGTGAAGCACTACTTTCCCCCACTTATCGATGCATGTACTGTACGGCAATCATCCTATACATGCATAACTGATGTAAATAAGGCATTTGTAACAGGCTCTATAGTCTCCCCGCTTGCGTACAGCTTCGGTACAGGTAGGGAGCCGGTATTGCTGTTCAGGACGTGCTGACAGGCGCATGCGTGAACTGCCGTTTGCCTATTGGGCGACATGTACTTACTCGCGAGTGTACTTAAAGTGAGTGTCCTTAAAGCGGGGTATGCCTGTATACGTTTCTTAGGTTTCTGGGAATAGAAATAAAGTTGCTTTCATTTCCATTTTTATCTAAACTAATGGGGAATGCAGATTCTGTCATTTGACGCATCAACATCCCGTTACTGTCTCAGTAATGCACTCATCCACTATAAATGCTAAATAGGAAATCTATTTGCCTTTCGCATAACAATTGTGGGGGGAAAAAGTATGTATTGATATAATTTAATAGCTTCTGAAATGTATTTGAAAGCATTATCCACCTGCTTCAGGCAATCAGTCGCTCATTAATGAGTCACAGTCCACATTGCTTTAAAATGTAAATATTCCAGAGCTATTGGGTACAATTTAATGTACTATTACTATTCCATGAAAAGTAACAGACCTTAAAGTTAATGTTTATTGTTGAAAAATCTGGTTGGGTTGGGCAAGATAAAAACAATTATAAAACAAATGATCATGATCACAGTATTTATTGCAATACATTTGTGTTCCATTAGAAGGAAAAAAATACATAATTATCCATTTAAATGAATGTAAACAACAGGCGACATACAAATGAAATGGGGATACATTAGGGGAATCCTTGATGGAGAAGGATCTAGGAGTGCTTGTAGACAGCAGGCTTTGCAATAGTGCCCAAAGTCATGCAGGAGCTGCAAAGGCAAACAAGATCTTATCTTGCATTAAACAGGCAATGGATGGCAGGGAAGTAAACATAATTATGCCCCTTTTATAAAGCATTAGTAAGACCGCACCTTGAATATGGAGTACAATTTGGGGCACCACTCCTTAGAAAAGACATTATGAAACTAGAGAGAGTGCAGAGAAGAGCTTCCAAATTAATAAAGGGGATGGATAATCTGATTTATGAGGAGAGACTAGCTAAATTATATTTGTTTACATTAGAAAAGGGGTGTCTAAGAGGGGATATCATAACTATATACAAATATATATTCAGGGACAGTACAAGGAGCTTTCAAAAGCACTATTCATCCCAAGGGCAGTACAAAGGACACTTGGTCATCCCTTAAAGTCCGACCCATGGTGCCTTCGCCCGTGCGGAGGCCTGTGGAGGCTGTGGGAAAGCGGGTGCTTTCCCTAGCCATGGTCGATGGGGCGTCCCGTAGCTGGTTTGCCCGCATTGGTCGAACCGCTGTTCGCCTGCGTGCGCCCGCATGGTCTATGGGCACGATCACTGCCTTAAGGCAATCTGATCGCTCCCGCACGGTCTCCCACACAATGGACTCAGCCTACGGTTGGAGGAAAGGAGATTTCACCAGCAACAAAGGAAAAGATTCTTTATAGTAAGGGCAGTTAAAATGTGGAATTCATTACCCATGGAGACTGTGATGGCAGATACAATGGAAATGTTCAAAAAAAAAGGTTGGGCATCTTTTTAGAATGGAAAAGTATACAGGGATATACCAAATAAGTATACATGGGAAGGATGTTGATCTAGGGAGTAATCTGATTGCCAATTCTTGGAGTCAGGAAGGAATTTATTTTCCCCCTTGTGGATATCAATGGATGATATGTCACTGGGGTTTTTTGTTTGCCTTCCACTGGATCAATATACTGTAAGTACAAATATAGGATAAAGTATCTGTCGTCTAAATTTAGCATAGGTTGAACATTTTTAAAAATAGGTCATTTGGAAGGTATTTCGTTTTAATATTTATTTTACAGATGGGAATGGGGAAAAGATTAAGAAGAAGCTGCATATATTGGAACTCGCAATGAAAAAACACAGACATAGGCTTATGTGTAAAGCGTCCACAAAAGCAATTTTGTCGTAAACGTTATGCACAGAAAATGAACAAATCCATTTGTCTTCGTGCGCCAATATATAAAGGGGATTTTGGTGTGCGTCAACTCCTTTTTTCACCAATAAAAAATAACGCTAGGGAATGGAGTTTGAGGTGGAGTTTGAGGTGGAGTTTGACAGTTGTTGGTGTTGCACATATGCATGCAAGTGATATGTGTAACAAAATTGAAATGTGCCTCACTTTTGGGCGACAGAGCTGTATCAAAAGTGTCCCATGGTTTTTCTTGGCGTAAAATACATGCAAGTAGACAGAAAAATTCTTAATGCATTTATATGTATGCAAATTACGCACACCACTAACAGAAAAGAAAATGTGCACCAACTGTAATAACATGAATAATGACATATATCACTACTGATTTTAAGAGAGAAATAAAAAAAATGACACTGCAATTTTTCAATGAATTTTCAATTTTTTTAAATTATATTATTGAATATACATAGCCCCCATTATGTTTATTAAAATATGTCCGCATAAAAGGACCACTAAGTGGTGTTATTTATCAAGACACCTACTGGCACTGCAACACAGAAAATAAGCGCAAACCCAAATCACCAAATGTTAATTAATTAATATAAAAATATTTATATCACCAATGGGGAGATGCAGCTGGTATGAGGGTGTTTCTCAACACCCTTAGCTATACGCAACAACAACACTCCGAAGCGCAAAACTCCCCTCAGGCATGTGAAAAAAGGAAACAAAAGAATATTGTGCAAATGTGCAATAAACAAATGAACTAATAATGCACGAATGAATGCCCACGCAGGTGGTAACAGTGTAAATTAGGCGTTTCCAGATTTCTGATCTGGAGCAGATTTAAAGCAGGAACTCTCCCGGATCATAAATAAAGGAAAAGGGAGAATATAGTGTAACACAGTTTAATTTAAAAAAACACATATATTAGCTGTGAGCTCATCAAACTCGCATGCTCCCACAAGAGCATAGGCAGATTGACCACTCTGGGTCCAGTAGATGTCCCGATTGTGACTTGCTGAGGTGCTGGTGACTGGAAGCTGGAAACTTGTGAATTTGGCCTCCAGATAGCACAGTGGATGCATTGTACCCCTGATGAAGATCGGAGTACCGATTTGAAATGTGTAGGGTGGTCCCTATATTGTGTGAGAACACTGTGCTGCCTGTTTGTTCTGCTACTTGCTACTGCTGCTGCTGCGAAGACCGGGGTAGCCGAAAACAGAGGCTACCATTGGAAGAGCTGATCCGTGACATCATCCGCTGTGCGATCCGGAGGAGGAACTTACAAGTTTCCAGCTTCCAGTCACCGGCACCTCAACATGTCATGATCGGGACATCTACTGAACCCAGAGTGGCCAATCTGCCCGTGTTCTTGTGGGAGCATGTGAATTTGATGAGCTGCCTGCTCATGTGTTTTTTAAATTAAACTGTGTTACGCTATATTCTTGTGATGATCCGTGATAGACCCGCCCGCACACCCCGCAGCACAGGCACCCTTACAGAGCTGCGTTACCCTAGTACGTCCCACGGCGCCACAGTTCTCCACCCTGCTCGTTCCCCGTGTGCACGCCGTGCAGCTGGAGAAACCACCGCCGCTGGTCCCGCCTCCTCTCTCCGCCAGCGTCAGTGATGCGCAGTGTGCTTGGACTGCGCGCGGGCGGCACATGCAGCAAAGCAGAGACTGGCTTCTCTGCATCAGACTCCAGCTGCTGCTGATTTCCCCTCAGCCTATCACAGGATCACCTATTGCTGACTCCTCCCTACAGGCATCCCATTGGTCCCTGCTAGTATATATGCTCAGCCAGCCCCTTGGCAAGATGGCTGAGCATAAGACTTCATTCAGTACGAAGTCTTGTACCCTGCATCTTAGTTCCTGTGTTTCTCCGTGTCTGACCTTGGCTAGTACCTGGACTCTGTATCTCTTAGCTCCTAACCCTGGCTTTACCAACGACGATCCACACTTCTCCAACCCTGATCACAGCAAGTACCTTTTACGACTCTGACCTCTATAACCCCAACCCGCCTACCCACTACCAATCTACATTCCGGACGCATTCTCGCAGCTGGAGGTTGGTGTCTTCACAACTCCCACCTCGGCCCCGCGGTCGTGCCCTGTTTGTTGTGAGCACTCCGTTACAATTCTCCCCTTTTATTTATGGTCCAGGAGAGTTCCTGCTTTAAATCTGCTCCAGATCAGAAATCTGGAAACGCCTGATTTACACTGTCACCACGTGAGTGGTCATTCATCTGTGCATTAGTACATCATTTGTTTTCTTGTTTCCTTTTTTTACATGCCTGAGTGGGGTTTTGTGCATTGGAGTGCTGTTGTTACCTATAGGCACTGGAAGAAATGTACTGTATGGCCCATTCACTTGAATAGACTGTGAGGTGTTCTATGGCGCTGGAAGGAATCTATGCAGTAGCATCACTTAGTACATACAGGCATTAGTCTTAAGTATTGCACTTTGGGTGATGTGTAAAGTGCAGAGTTTTGTAAAATTCTGACAATGGAATAGAGTGGAAAAGTATGTTGTTGCAAAGCACTTGATTTCCAACCACCTAATATAATATGTCCAGTGAATACTACACCAGGTTATACCCCAGCTCAGCACAGGTCCCCTCACAAGTTCACAAATAACTTGTGCTGGAAATCAGGAAGCCGAGATCTCTGGCTGTGACTGAATGAGTTATGTTGCATCAAATATGCACAAATTGGGCGGAAAGTGCATGCAAATTTGGCAATATTTATGCGTAGATAATTCTTAATGGGTATTACTTCCCATCTTAGGGCGATTTTGTGTTGGCAATATCAGATGTTTAATGAATAGGCTCCTGCGCTTCAACAGAATAGAGGAGTGTATTTAAGAAAAGGCAATATTACATGGGAAAAGGAAAGCCATCCTTACATTTCTAATTCAATGATTATTAGTCATTTCCTGATATAAAAGCATATTCAGTCATTTACTTTGACTAGGTAGGATTTATAAAAGGGAGACAGGCTCTAGATAACAGTAGACGTCTTATCAACCGTACTCATATACAGTAGCTCACCAATCCAAATCCTCGGCTGATTAATCAATTATCACTGATGCCGAAAAAGCTTTCGACCGCCTTAACTGGCAGTTCATGTTTGCTACCCTAAAAAAATGGGACTCAGCGAAAAATGTATAGATAGTATCACAATTCTATATAGCTCCCCTTCGGCCACAGTCAAAACCAATGCAGTCAACTCCTCCTTATTTCCCATAAATAATGGAACCCGCCAAGGATGTCCCCTGTCCCCTCTCTTATTTGCAATATCAATTGAACCATTAGCAGCCCTAATTAGAAACAAACCCAACATCTCTGGAATTCACGTTAAAAATCATGAATATAAGATAGCTCTATTTGCCGACGCTATACAGTAATACTGTCCCTCACAAAACCGTTAATTTCACTCTCTAACCTATTCGAAATTTTGGAGTCCTTTGGTAAACTCTCAGGTTATAAAATTAATAATACGAAATCTGTAGCTCTAAACTTACATTTTCCCAGCCATACAGTCAAACTCATTCAAACAAATTTTTGATTTTAAATGGGATCCCCAAAAAATTAAATACCTAGCTATCCATTTCACCAAAGATTACAACACACTGTATAAATGTAATTATGCCCCTCTTTTTAAACAAATATACAAAGATCTGTCCAATTGGGACTCCTACCAGAGATCCTGGTTTGGTAGGATCACATCGATAAAGATGAACATCCTCCCTAAGATTCTATATTTTTTTCGTACACTACCAGTTAAAGTCCCGGAAAAAGAATTGCAACTACTGCAAAATAGAATCATTCTCTACATTTGGAAAAATAAAAAGCCAAGGATTAGTAGATCCATTCTATATCGCCCCAAATCAAAGGATGGATTGGTGCTTCCGGAGCTCAAGAGATATTACAAAGCAGCTCACCTAGGACAATTAATCAGTTGGCACGATAACCCAACTGAGAAAAGATTGGTAGAAGGAGAGGATTTGATTTGCCACCCTGAGGAGCTCCAGCATATACTCTGGCTGGAAAAGAACAGTAGGCCACATTCCGTATATAAAAATCTAGTTTTAACCTCATGTAATTTGTGGGATTCCCTTAAATCCAGAAACAATTTGACCACCCCTTCTCCATGATGTATCATTTGTTCTCAAAGTCTTCTTTTTCACCAGGTTACAATAAGAACCAACCAAATCTATGGACGCAGCAGGGAGTTAGTAGGGTGAGAGATGTGATAGATGTGATAGATTTACATGCTATTAAGACCTTCCTTACAATACAATCACAATTTAACATTCCAAATGCAGAATCTTATAGATATCTACAGCTTAGACACCGTATCCAATCTAAATAACAAGAAAAAGTACCACTAAAAATGACCCAATTTGAATCCTGGTGTAGAACCCAATCTTTAACCAAGGGAATCACCTCCGTCCTCTACCATGCAATCCGTATCATCCCTGGTGACCCTAAAACAGACAATTATATGTCTGCATGGGAGAGGGACCTTAACATAACTATAGATATAGAAACTTGACGAGATATTTGGGAGGCAGCAGGTAAAAACTCCACCTGTGTAGTGATTAAGGAAAATATATATAAAATTCTATATTGTTGGTACTACACCCCGGTAAAACTAAATTCCATTTATCCAAGTGTTTCGTCTGTGTTGGAGGGAGTGTGGCAACCAGGGCTCCATCCTACATATCTGGTGGGAATGTCCTAAAATTAAACGCGTATGGGACAAAATTCTCCAATTTGCAGAAGGGGTGTCTGGTTTCCGTATTCCTAGAAACCTCCTCTTTAAGATTCTGGGGGCGCAAATCCCTAATTTAAGCAACCTCGAGTCTAAATTAATCACTCATATCTTTAATGCAACAAAATGCTCGCATCTGGAAACAAAATCCTGCCCCCTTCCAGTGTGTTTGTAATAAAATATGGGATGTGGCATACCTCGACAGCTTGTCGGCTTATCTCCAAGACTACACCAATAGATTTATTAATACTTTTGAGCCCTGGTTTACACACTTTCATAAGCAAATACGATTCTAGGTGATATGTGGATCTGCTGGAGTTCTAATGCCGAAGGAATATATATAAATGTTAATAGTAGCATTGTACAGTTGTGTGAAAAAGAAAGTACACCCTCTTTGAATTCTATGGTTTAACATATCAGCACATAATAACAATCATCTGTTCCTTAGCAGGTCTTAAAATTAGGTAAATACAACCTCAGATGAACAACAACACATGACATATTACACCGTGTCATGATTTATTTAACAAAAATAAAGCTAAAATGGAGAAGCCACGTGTGAAAAACTAAGTACTGTATACCTTATGATTCAATAGCTTCAATTTGCTTGTTTTTCCTGGGGTTTAGTAACTAAACAACGTCACAGTTTTATGTTAAGATTTTTAGTGATTAATAATGTAAAGTCTAAAATAGGCAGCTTACAGTAAATAATAGAATAGCTTCTCAGCTTCAAAAACTCCCTGTTGTATATACTGTATGTGAAAAGTAAATTGTTTGTCTTATTACTATGTAATTATCCAAAAGTATGTTAAATTCTCAGATGACTACAACCGCCACTTATCTTCACTTTTTCTTCCTGTGCATCTAAGTAACTGATGAAGCACAAGATAGAAATAATTATTACTTATCAGTAGTGTAGATGCAACATTTGTAAGCTCTTTGGAGCAGACTCCTTTGTTTCTTTTATGTCTGAAGCACTTCACCCATTATGTGTTATTTGTATTATGTGTTATTTATATGATTTTCACGTGTATTACTGCTGTGAAGCGCTATGTACATTAATAGCGCTATATAAATAAAGACATACATACATTTAAGCTTTGGTTGAAACTTAAAAGAAAGTTCCAAAGTTATGGTAAGTGTCTTTTTAAAGATGAATAAAGATGTCTACTTGGGTCCTTCTTCTATAAAGTGCCACACTGGCACTATCGCAGGGACAGCCCCATTGACTTGTTATGGGGGTTTCAGTCCTATGGCACTGTGTCGGTGTCATCACACTTTATAGAATAAGGCATTGGACATAGTGCAGGCGCACACACCTGTCGCCTGAGCGATCTATGCACTCGCACCGGGGAGGCTTGGCCATGACATCACCAGGTTGGTTTGCGCTGATTGGCTCAAACACTCACGTAATGCAGCGGTCGGGCGGAAAAACATTAATTTGTCTCTTCAAAATGCTACCACGCCATTGCGCTTCCTCGCGTGCACTATGGCCACAGCCTAAGGCAGGGGTGGCAAACTCCAGTTCTCAAGGGCCACCAACAGGTCAGGTTTTAAGGATATACCTGCTTCAGCACAGGTGGCTCAGTCATTATGATTGAGCCACCTGTGCTGAAGCAGGGATATCCTGAAAACCTGATATGTTGTTCGCCACCCCTTGAATTATGGCTTATGGGGCATATTGCAGTAGCTGCAATATTGTTCCTGTCAAATCTGCTGGTACAGGGGAATTTTTTTTTCTTCCCATATTGCTTCAGTATAAGGTCAGAATCATGAGTGAATAGAAATTGACACTGCTTTCTTTTAACGTAAAATATACCACTGTTTATAATACAGAGCACTGTTTTCTCACACTGTTATTTACAGTATCTAGCCTGTAAGCTGCTTTTGATTCATGTCAAAAACCTTTGTGTATACACTTGAGAATGAGTGACTTTTAAAGGCTATGGAAACAAGCAAAATCAATTAGCACTGTATTCATGGAGGACAAATATCACACTTTGTCGTCATTGTGTTATTTTTCATTTAGTTGGCCTTGGCTCGCCTGTGTGAAGATGAGTACAAAGATCAACCATCAGAGTCTGAAATAACAATATCAGTGTTGGACAATAACCAAGAGTATCCCCTTGAAAGGTAAAAAGAAAATAAATTAACATTCCATTGTTAATCTTACCCAAAGTGTGTGATAAGGTTTTATTACAGACCACTTGTTGTTAATGTGTTATAAAAAGTGATGTGTAACTGTTACAGTATATTTCATAACTTGATTATCATATTTACTACTGTATGTTAATCTCCCTCCCTCTTTTTATTCTCTCCCGCTCTCTTTTTATTCTCTCCCTCTTTATTCTCTCTTCCTTTATTTATTCTCTCTTTATTCTCTCTCCCTCTCTCTTTATTCTCTCTCCCTCTCTCTTTATTCTCTCTCCCCCTCCTTCTCTCTTTATGCCATCGCTCGCTCTCATTATGGTCTATCTCTTTTTATTCTCTCGTCTCTCTCTGTCTGTGTCCCTTCCTCCCCAACTCTCTTGCTCTCTCTCTCTCCCTCTCTCCCTGTGTAAGTAACTAAGAGGCATGTAGCACACAGCTAAACTAGAAGCAGATTATGCTGCTGTAACCCTCCCCATGGGTTTACTTGTGTACTACAAGGAATTCATGGTAATGTCGCAGATGCTAAGGTCCACCCTGTGGTGACACAGAGGTACTGTGTCACATGAGGTACAATATAATGGAGGAAGCAGAGAGTTCTGGGAGTTGGGTTCCAGCGTGGCAGAAGGAGAGGAGCCTCTGGGAGTAGAGGTAGGGAATATGTTACTTTAAGTATAGTATAGGTCAGGCCCCTCTTTTATTGTGTTACACGTAGGGATAGTGCTCCCATCAGTTAGGATCCCATAGTATGGCCATATGAGTAGAGTATGTCCTAGTAACAGGAAAGCTGACATGCCTCAGGGGACAAGGTAGAAAAGCCCCAGGATGTGTGGGGATCAGCCCTACAAGCAGATCCCCATCCACAGTATTCAGTACCCCCTGAGGAAGTGGCAGTTCCAGAACAGGTCAGGAAAGTAACAGTAACTTTACACAGAACAGGCCAAGATCTCAGCAGGGGCCCACAATAAAAGGGACGTCAAAGAGGGTATTATAAAGGGGGGCCTGGTCCACAGTATGATGATGCTACCATATCAAGTAAATGTGCCTCCCATAAGTGTTAAGTGTGGGCACTCAGGGAAGACAAGTATCAAGAGTGATAGCAGTATGGGTGAAATAAAGTACAACTATGGCAATCTACATGTAACAGTGACTGCAATGTTCCTATGCATGGGAACATAAATCAGGATTGATGTTGTATTATAAAAACTCCTGGCTCCCAGCATTTCCACCTCCCAGCCGACCCCAGACAGCACCCTGAGACAAGGTAAATCATTGCTCATGTCCAACACGCAACAACCTCAATGTACCCCCCTAGGGAGCTGGTCAGGGGGGTTACACTTCAATGCTTATTTAATACAACAATGCATTGAACAGGACATGGTACTCAATCATTAACGTTTCAGGGCTAGCAGCCCCTTTGTAAGAACATCACCTACCTGCTGCTCCAAAACATTAATGATTGTGTTGTCCTGTTCAGTAAGTTGTTACTGTATGCCCTCTTACTTATAGATTAGTCAGTGGGGATGTGGTTACTCCACATGCATGGTTATCAGTCCCAGCTAGTACCTCTAGACCTGTTCTGATTTATCCAGTGTACATCAAGTTTCTTTATAGACTGTATTTCTCTCTGTCTGTCTCTCTTCTCACCTCACATTTCCTGCTTATCTGAGGGAGGTGAGATTTCTGGCTGTGACTTTTCATGTGATATGCAATCTTGCAGCTTAATAAATAGGCTGTATACATGAGTTTGCCTCACATTTTGCATATCACACAGAACAAAACTGTGACAAAAACCTGTTTTTGCACAGTTTGGAAATGCAATAAGAGTTTAATGAATATAGTGAGATTGAAATCTGTTTCCGCATAGATATTCCATAATTGCCGTTTAATGAGCCGTGTTTGCCTTTTGTATACAAATATTAAGCATTCATTACAAAG
Source organism: Ascaphus truei (assembly GCF_040206685.1). NCBI lineage: Eukaryota > Metazoa > Chordata > Amphibia > Anura > Ascaphidae > Ascaphus > Ascaphus truei. The sequence goes on along the minus strand of NC_134484.1, from coordinate 110,271,837 downwards.
TATATAAAAGTACAAATGAACCATCATTTTAAACAATTATGAACTTGGAACACAGGTCGGTAACTCCCACAATAACACTGACACTTCCCAATACTGTTCCCTTCTGACTATTCACATAAGAAAAGCATTAATCAATACATTTTCACAAACAATATTTTTACCCACTAACAGATTATTTTATGAGAGCAAAGGATGAGTCAAAGCTCTGGAAATCTCGCATACAAATACTCAACACATGTATTCCCTTGTTTTTCCCTTTTTTATTGAACTTATTATTCTGCATATATTGTCTTATAAATGTTGTATTCTTCTGAACACATACCCAGAAAGACATATTTTAGTAATATTTCAACATATTTGTTTTTAGTAAATGTACCTTTTTAAGGGTTATTTTTTTAGCCTTGAGTTTTTTTTGCATATGCTTACATCATCAAGTAAAAAACAAATAACAAACATGGTGGGTATTGTGATATTGTATAGAAAAGCAACCTGTTTCATATACCTTTCTGTGGGTGAAAGTTGCACATGCAACTGGTGTTTCTTGTGTGTCAATTAAACCCTTTTGTAACTTTTGATCCCACATCTTTGGACCGCCAACAGGGTCTTCGCCTGATGTTCTGGGATTGGACAAACTCGTGTGTTGGGGGCTTTACTAAGCTCAACAACCCATCTCCAACAACAGCAACTTCATCTGAGCAATAAAGCCTTCTCCACTCAAGTTCATGTCCCTTAGGGCCAATCTGTCGACTATGTGATTGCTACCCCAAGCAATCACATGGTCGTGATCCCAGATGGCTGACAGTGAAATTGTTAAATAAAGTACAGATTGTATGTAAATAATCTCACTTTTCATAAAAAGAAATATTCTTCTATACTATGATTTTTTAGAAGCTCACTCCGTGATACTCTATTATACATGATTTTGGAAAATGCTTATACTCATTACAGTGACAGTGTTTTAGTAGTGCAAATGTATCTATATGTTTCTAATTTTTGAGGATGAAATATGGGAATTTAATTCATAATGAGAAAGAAAGTTTTGTTGCCCATTAATTACATTAACACTTTTAAGAGCACTTTGCTTTCTGATACTAAACGTTTTTTGAGAGATTCAACGTGTAATCGTATGGTTTTTATTCCTAATTTGTCACTTTTGGGGCATGGAGCATTCTTTAAGAATAGCGTTAAATTAAAATAAAGTAACTTTATATGAGATAAACGCAATGGGGATGGTGTGTTAATAAAGTGAACTGTAGAAAACTGTTGCATGCAACATTTTAAAGAACTTTGCACCTACTAAACTCTTTTATTGCACAAGATAACCAATACAATTCATGCATTAGTAGCTGTATTATTACTGTAGTTACCAAGGTGCTAACCTTGCCACATATACAGATTGTTTTTACTGTAATTATCAAGTGACCTAAGATAATTGCAGGGCTAATTGCCACAAGCATAATTCCAGTGTGTGTGTGTGTGTGTGTGTGTGTGTGTGTGTGTGTGTGTGTGTGTGTAACGCTGTGCTCACCACAAACAAGGCGGGACCCCGGGACTGAGATGGGAATGGGTATAAACACCACCCACAGCCATGGGGGTACGTCTGGAGTGTAGATTGGTCGAGGTAGCCGGGTCAGGGGGGGAGAGGTAAGAGTCATCGTTATACTTGCCATGGTCAGAGTAGGAGAGGTCCGGATCGTTGAAGGTACTCTCCTACGGGAAGCTACTCCCGTAGTTGGGGTTGGAGAATGGAGAGTAGTCATTGTCCGAATGCCGAGGTCAGGGTTGGAGAGATGCGGAGGGTCAGTGGCAGCCGGGGTCAGTATTCCAGAGGTGCGGAGTCCAAGAACAAAGCCGGGTCGATACACAGAGCAAGTTTCAGCAAGGCAAGACTGAGGAGGCAAAGAACAGGTAAGCACAATGGAATATTAATCTATGCTCAGTCAACATGCCAGTGGCACAGCTGAGCATATATAGGCAGGACTGTCCAATTCAATGGAGAGGCGGAGGCGCAACCTGAGCAGAAGCAGTGATTGGGCTGGGTGCAGGAGTGAATGTGCAGGAGTGAATGTGCTGGAGCTGATTAGCTCTGTTGCCACTGAGCTTGGGTGCATTGCACACGCATCACATGCGTGCGCCGCTTATGCGTGGCGCAATCCTAAGGCAGAGCCTTCCCGCAGTACCTGGTGACATCACGCATGCGCGCTGTGTGGCCTGCGGATGATGTTCCCTTGGAAGGAGCCCCGCGCGTGAAGAGAGATAGGGCAGGAGCGCGCCGAAGGCGGCATGACTCCCGAATCCTTACAGTACCCACCCCTCAGGAGCGACGTCCGGGCAACTTCAGGATGGCTTGAGGGCATATTTCTGATGGAACCGCCTTAGGAGATTGGGAGCATGAATTGGTGGTGGGGAATTTAGGACCGTTGTTCTGGTTCAAACCCTCTCCAGTGGACCTAGTATTGGACTGCTCCTCTAAAGATTCTTGAGTCCACGATCGTCTGTATCTCGTACTCCTGTTGATCCTGTACGAGTAGAGGAGCTGGCGGTGCAGAAGAAGAATCTGGAAAGTGGGGACTCCAGAAAACGGGCTTCAGTAGGGATTCATGGAAGACAGATGGTATCCTCATTGAGGGAGTGAGTTGTATGCGATATGCCACAGGGTTAATCTTCTCCACAATTGGGTAAGGACCCAGAAATCTCGGTGCCAGCTTGAGTGTAGGTACCTTGAGTCGAATGTTCTTGGAGGATAACCATATCCTGTCTCCTGGTTTCAATTCTAGAATTTCGCGACGGTGGCAGTCTGCCTGGAGCTTTTGTCTAGAATTTGCATTCCTCAGATTCTCTTGGATCTTCTTCCAAGAGTTTTGTAAGAAATGGATCCTGTAGTCCGCCGCTGGTACCCCAGAAGAAGAGGAGGCGATAGGAAGTCGTGATGGGTGGAATCCATAGTTGATGAAAAACGGTGAATCCCGTGTGGATTAATTCCGTAGGGAATTATGAGCAAATTCGTGACAGGGAAGAAAATCCGTCCAGTCATCTTGGGTGCCTGAAACAAAACAGCGCAAGTACTGCTCCAAGGTTTGATTGGTTGTCTCTGTCTGGCCATTGGTTTGGGGATGATATCCGGAAGAAAAATGCAACAAAATACCCATCCTTTGAGAGAACGAGCGCTAAAATTTAGAGGCAAACTATGACCCTCGATCAGAGACGATGGTTAGTGGGACCCCATGAAGACGAAAGACCTCTTTGACAAAAATATCCGCCTGAGTGGAAGAATTATGAAGACCCTTTAGTGGAATGAAATGTGTTTGTTTAGAGAACCGTCGATGATAACAAGAATGGTGTTCATTCCTTTAGACACAGTCAGCTCTACAATAAAGTCCATAGACAAGTGGTTCCAAGGACGATCCAAGATGGGAAGAGGGTGTAAGAGTCCCGGTGGTTTACTGCAAGAAGTTTTGTTGTGGATTCATGTGGAACATGCTTTAACGAACTCTTTAATGTCTCCTTGAATACTGGGCCACCAGAAGGTTCGTTCGACAAGATCAGTGGTTCTTCTGATATCTGGATGTCCGGCGGACTTGGAAAAATGACCCCACGCCAAGATTTTCTTGCGGTAAAGTGGTGCGGTGAAGAGGCGACCTTCTGGAACCTCTAGACCCTCTGGAATACGGGATTGGTCCACAAGGATGTCTTCTAATTCGTCAAATGTGTTCGCGGATAAAATATATTTAGAAGGGAGAATTGTCTCCAAATGATCCTCGGACTTGTCCTCGACTACGAACTGGCGAGAAAAGGCATCAGCTTACAGATTTTTGGAACCAGGTATAAAGGAAATTATGTAATTAAATCGGGGTAAAAAAAAGTGACCAGCGTGCCTGGCGAGCACCTACAGTAGACACTGAGCACCCTCTATGTAGAGTAGGTTCTTGCGATCCGTTAAGATGGTGATTGGATTCTCAGTGCCCTCCAACAAGTGTCTCCACTCCTCTAGAGCGAGCTAGATAGCCAAAGGATCCCGGTTACCAACGTCATAATTCTGCTCAGCAAAAGAAAACTTTTTTGAGAAAAAGGCACAGGATGGAGTCTGGCTTGAGATGACTTTCTTTGAGACAAGATGGCTACGGACCCAACTTTAGATGCGTCCACCTCCAAAGTAAACGGTAGCTTGGGATCCGGATGAATCAGAATGGGTGCCGACACAAAGACCTTTTTTAGGAGATCGAAGGCTTGAATAGCCACGGATGGCCAGGAAGTAGCATCTGCCCCTTTTTTGGTCAATGCTGTGATGGGGGCTACTGTGGACGAAAAGTTCTGAATAAACCTACAGTAATAGTTTACAAAACCCAGGAATCGTTGAATGGCCTTGAGTGGTAGGACGCGGCCAGTCCATATCTGCCTTTAGTTTGGCCGGATCCATGGAGAAACCAGAGTCGGAGAAGATATATCCCAAAAATAATGTGGAGATTTGATGAAATTGGCATTTCTCCAACTTGGCGAAGAGGTGGTTCTCGCGGAGGCATAATAATACCTTTTTGACATGGATGATGTGTTCCGGAAGAGACTTGGAAAAAAAATAATGTCATCAAATGATTAAGAAGATCTCGGAAGATCTCATTTACAAAATCTTGAAAAACGTCAGGAGCGTTGCAAAGTCCAAAGGGCATGACCAAGTACTCATAGTGGCCGTCTTGTGTGTTGAAGGCCATCTTCCAGTCGTCGCCCTGGCGAATCCTCACTCAATTATAGGCACCATGTAAGTCCAATTTGGTAATGGGTAGTGGTTCTTGAGAGTGATCTTGTTAAAACCTCTGTAGTCGATGCATGGGCGAAGAGAACTGTCTTTTTTCTTGACAAAAAAAAAATCTGCTCCGGCTGGAGATGAAGATTTGCGTATGAACCCCTTCTTTAAATTCTCTTGTATGTAGTCCGTCATGGCTTTGGTCCCTGAGAGTGAGAGGGGGTAAGATCTTCCTCTGGGAAGAACAAAACCAGACAAGAGGTCAATCGGACAATCGAATGGACGATGGGGAGGTAGCGCTTCATGTTGTGCTTTGTCAAAAACATCCCGGAAGTCTGCTTAAATCTCAGGTAGGCTGCTCTTATCCTCTCCGGGAGTACTCAATCCGCATATCTGTTGAGCTGGAATCGTACAGGTCTTGGAACACAGGGTGCTCCATTGGATAGGTCTCTTATTAGTCCAATCAATGTGAGGATTATGACATTGGAGCCATGGAAGACCCAAAATTACCTCGACGGAAGGCGTGTGAATCACATCCAGGTAAATCTCCTCCTTGTGACCGTCTTCTACCAGTAGAGAGAAATTGATAGTTTGAAGGAAATGAAAGTCGGTTGTAGTGGTCGACCGTCGATGGCCTGCAATCCTATAGGGAACGTCTTTCGGATGAACGGAATGCTGTTTCTTTCCGCAAATCCTTGGTCGATGATGTTGCCTCCAGACCCGGAGTCGGTAAAGGCCAAAGCTGTGGCATGAAAGTTCTCGCCCGTAAGGGAGACTGGAATCAATATCCTGGTTGGCAAGATTTCTTTGGTGATAGGGGAAATGGAGAGTATCCGATGAGATTCCCCTGGTCCTCATTGGGAGTTGGCTTTTCCTGACTTGAGAGGGCAAAGGAGCACTTGATGTCTGGGATTTCCGCAGTAGAGACAGAATCCTGTACTGCGACGACGTTGCTTCTTGGAAAAAGACAACTTATTGCCTTCCAGATCATCAGAAGAAGGAGGATCTGGAGAAGAAAAATTGAAGGCAGGTGACCTGGTGGGTAGTTGACGATGGCGTGAACGTTCTGATTTCCTCTCTTGCAGACGTTGATCTACTCGGATGCAAACAGCAATAAGTTCTTCCATATCTGTAGGGCGCTCCTGGGCAGCGAGTTCGTCTTTAAGAGGTTCCGAAAGTCCCTGCCAGAAAGCCGATGACAAAGCTTCATTGTTCCATCCTGTCTCAGCAGCAATGGTGCGAAATTCCAAGGCGTATCTGGCAACCGGGCGATTCCCTTGAGAGATACGAAACAAAGAAGAAGCAGCAAGGTGTAAAAAACAGATAGGTAGCGCTATATCCTATTGTGCAGGCAGCCTGTGATATATCCCTGAACCCCAGTCAGGTGTAGATCAGTGCAAAAATATATATCAATGGCGCTCTGCACTAACAATGTATAACATATAATAATAGTAATAAAAATATACAACCAGGAGAAACATCCACGCCACTGGTTGTATATTTTTATTACTATTATTATATGTTATACATTGTTAGTGCAGAGCGCCATTGATATATATTTTTGCAAAGAAGAAGCAGCAGTTACCTTACGGCCAGGGGCGTCAAAAACTTGTCCAAATTCTTTGGCGAATCGTCTGATGTCTTGTGTAAGATTCAACCTCTGTTCCCAGATGGGGGAAGCCCACGCCAGCGCGTCACCTGTGAGCAAAGAGATGATATACGCCACTTTGGATCTTTGGGAAGAAAAACGGGAAGGCGTTATTTCAAATTGTATGAAGCATATGTTTAGAAAGCCTCGGCATCCATAGGGATCTCCAGCATTGCGGTTAGGAGAAGGGAGTCGAAGTTCAGAAGACAAGGGGTTAACCAGCGGGGAAGAGGGAGGACCAGTGGGAATGGAAGGAGTGGGGTGTTGCACCTGTACCGTGAGAGCCAGAAGATTTTGCTGCAATAAGTCCATTCGTCGGTCACTCTGCTCAAGATATTTTTCAAGTTTGGTAAACATGCTAGCGTGCGTAGCCAAGACGTGTCCCACCTCAGTGGGGTCCATGTATGCGGGTCTGAGCATACTGTAACGCTGTGCTCACCACAAACAAGGCGGGACCCCGGGACTGAGATGGGAAGGGTGTAGACGCCACCCACAGCCACGGGGGCACGTCTGGAGTGTAGATTGGTCGAGGTAGTCGGGTCGGGGTTGGCGAAGTAAGAGTCGTTGTTATACTTGCCAAGGTCAGAGTAGGAGAGGTCCGGATCATTTAAGGTACTATTAGCCGTAGTTGTGGTTGGAGAATGGAGAGTAGTCGTTGTCCGAGTGCCGAGGTCAGGGTTGGAGAGATGTGGAGGGTCAGAGGTAGCCGGGGTCAGTATTCCAGAGAATCTATGCTCAGCCAAAGTGCCAGTGACACAGTAGAGCATATATATGCAGGACTGTCCAATCCTATGAAGAGGCAGCCTCAGCGGAAGCAGTGATTGGGCTAGGTGCAGGAGACAGGTGAATGTGCTGGAACTGATTAGCTCTGTTGCCACAGAGCTTGGGCGCGTTGCACACGCGTCACGTGCACTGATGTGTGGCGCAATCCTGAGGCGGGGCCTTCCCCCGCAGTACCTGGTGACGTCACTGGTGCGCGCTGTGCGGCCTGCGGATTATGTTTCCTTGGAAGGAGCCCCGCGCGTGAACGGAGGTAGGGCAGGAGCGCGCTGAAAACGGCGTGACTCCCGAATCCTTACAGTGTGTGTGCGTGTGTGTGTGTGTATGTATATATACGACATAATGCTAATGAATTACTCTGTTACAGAAATCACACACCCATATTTATTAAGACGTCTTAGTAAGTGCCACCGATAATAGGTATCAGAACTCGATCCATGTTTAAGCAGCAATTCTGGCTCTGTCAGGCTTACTATTGATCTGCGTGACGCAGGTTATTAAAATACTAGTAAGTTCTGTACCAGTACTTTTACCGGTAAATATATCAGGAACCAGGGGGTTCCCAGAGCTGAAAACATTGTGGTTCAGCACCAAAGACCTCCTTGTTACCATCCTGTATAAAAAAAAAAAGGAGAGGCAGTAAGGAGGATTGCTGCTTTATCTGCCATTAACTTGAATGGCAGTAAAACCCCTTATCAGAGTTTAGCAAATCTCCACCATAGAAACTCATGGATAGAAATAGAGTAGGAGGCGGTACAGTTGGGAAATAATACAATATCCAGAAATGACAGGCATTTCTGAATGCAGGTAAAACTGGAGCACACACTGAAATTGCAGTAGAGTGATCGTTATGGAGATTTGTAGTAAGCGGTGGAAAGCAAATGGTGTTCGCATTATAGAGCAGGGGTGGGCAACTCCAGTCCTCAAGATCCCCCAACAGATCAGGTTTTAAGGATATCCCAGCTTCAGATGAAGAACAGGGAACCTCGCTCTAACCACTATTACGGTATAGTGTTGATTCTGGGTGTATGTGCTACCAGGGAATTAGATGAATTGTCAAGACAAATGGGTTGTGTCAAAAGGAACACTTCCCATAAACAGAAATGCCTTTACTTGTGCTCCAGTAAAGGGATTTCTGTTTATGGGAAGTGTTCCTTTTGACACAACACATTTGTCTTGTCTATCCCAGCTTCAGCAAAGGTAGTTCAATCAGTGGCTCAGTCAAAGACTAAGACTAAGCCACTGATTTAGCCACCTGTGCTGAAGCAGGGCTATCCTGAAAACCTGTTGGGGGTTGGGGGGGTCTTAAAGACTGGAGTTGAGCACCACTGCTTTGGAGGATGGAAATGAGGAAGGGAAAGGGAGAACCTCATAGACTAGAGCAGGAGAGCGCAAACTTTTGCAGCTGCGCCCCCGCCCCACTGCTTGCTGCCTCCGGTGCTCGCCACCCTTACCTCTGTTCCTGGCTTGCCATGGAGACGGGCATCAAATGACGCCGCGGGGTCATGAGACGTCACGTCACATGACCCCTGACTCCGCGTTGCTATGGCGACGTGTCAACACAGCCGTCTGAATCTCGGTAAGTTGAGTTTGCAGAGGCCGCACGCGATCCCCTGGCATTTACTTGAAATGCCGTGGGGAAGAGAGCGGTGCCTCTGCAACCGCCGCGCCCCCCGAGAAAAATCTTGCGCCACCCCAGTTTGCTCACCCCTGGACTACAGGTTATTAGTCTGGGCTCAGTAAGGGGCACACGTTTATGAGAATTAAAGTGAAAACGGCTTTAAATGGCTGCTCGTTGGCATTAATGTGAGAAAATATATTTTAGCTTGCATCTAAGTACTATCATTTCAGGGTAATGCATATGTATGTACAGTATATAATTGTATTTATTTAGCGCCATTAGTGTACACAGGTTTACTGAACACATTTAATACTATAATGGAATTACATATATTGTGTAGGCCTCGCACGACCGTAACCACACAGTGTCCCAAACACCTGGTCCACACCCTGGTGAGGTTTTCCCACACAGTACTGATGTGCCCTGGGCACCTAACCCCCGGTGTCAACAGGAGCCAAAATCCACCCCAATGTGTGCGGTAGCGCTACCCACAGGAAGTGTGGGTTATGGTTGGTGCACTTGATGATCTTGATACCTGCAGCGTGCTGCGGCACCCGCTACCACCAGCTGATGAAAGGGGCCCGTCTGGTCCCATGCCATCTCCGTCAGCGATGGCATCTACCTCTACGTGGGGTGGACTCCGGCTGGGGGGTCCCACCGTGAAAAGAGTCTCTTATCTTGGGGTGGTCTTCTGGTCCACTGTGCGGCGTCGCTGTGTCCCTGACAATATAGGCTCTAATTGGGCAGTGTCCCTATCTAAGGGGCCTGTCCCTAAAGCAGCCACAATCTGTTTGGGTCTAATCCAGGAAAGCACCACTCCCTGGACACTACCTTCTTTGTCCGCGATCCCCTTCCGAGTGGTGTGCAGAGTGCGCCAAATGTATCTCGTCTGGTGCAGGGGATTCTGGCAGCCCTATCGGCTATTGGCCGGCATGTAATCCACAGCCCCGTTGGCTTGTGGGGCTTGTAGTCCCCCTGCGGATCTAAGCTGTAATGGCCGTCGCTATTGGTGCACCTTGCGTGTGTGCGCGTTTCCACTGCGCATGCGTGGCTGATTAAAGATGGCGGCGCCCAGCAAAGGGAGCCGCCACAGACCTCCGGCGACACGGTCGCCCCTCCAACCCCCGCAGCACTCCTGCATCCTCCCCCGCACGCCACCGGCCCCTGCCCTAGCCGCAGCCACATCCAAGGTAAGGGCAGCCAGGGGGGACCTGGCCACATATATATTTTTTGCTTATTTTAATATATGCAGCCTTTAATTACCTTTGTTGATAACGAATTACCTAAGCTGCCATTTGATTCGTTCACTAAATGGCTGCCTTCCAGTTTCAATAAATCCTTCAGTTAGTATAACTTACCAGCTTCAATATATTCTTATATTACTACGGTAACATTATCTATTATTACAGTTTGCAGCTCAAACTGCTGGGAATATTGGCAACAAATTATCACAAATCGCAAAGTGTTGCAAATATCTTGCACAGTTGGGGAGGTGTGCTAAAACCTGCTATAGAAACCAAAGGATGCTCAGTATATTAAAACTCACAAAAAATGGCATGTTGAGTTGAAGAAAAAACAAATGCAGTAATTATTATCTAATACTACATAACTGATTTATTTAAAAAAAAACACATATAGGAAATTGCATAGATTGCTCCTTTAACGTGTATCTTCAATGCCAAATAATGTAAGGTTAAGTCCTGTTTTCGCCCAGAAAGAGCAGAGAGAAGGAAGAAGAGAGCGATACCTTTTAACACACCTGAACACTCTGTGCAAGAGGACTCCATTTCATGTATGTTATGTTCAGTACTGTTAAGTTTGAAATGTACTTTTTGATAGCATTTGATGAGTGTTTAATTGAGTGTTAATGTTTGAAGATCTTACTTAGGTGATGCCAGACTCCATTCCACAGGCAGAATTGTAAATGAACTCTTTAAGGAAGCAAAAGAGCATGGAGCTGTCCCGGTAGAAGAAGCCTCTGAAAATGTTTATAAAGCTAAAGTAAGTGCTCTTGAAACATAGTAAATTGTTTTGTATAATATATCCAGTCTAAGCCAGATTTACGGTACGGGAAACTGCTTGCACTCGCTGTTCAATGGCGATAATTCTATAAAGCTGTATGCAACGCTTAGCTTAGTAAATTATTTTTTACAGGATAGGAAAGAGGGGGTCCTTGGAGCTGAAGAACACTATTTTTGTCTCCGGGGACCCTGGTTCTCGAGATACTTTCCGGGAGGTTACCGGGGTTTAATTTCCCTCCAGGAGAAACAAAATGGCTGCCATATATTCCTAGCGGTTGCAGCTTCCTATTGGACTGCCGTTTGAATCAACTTTAAAAACCAGGAAGTAATATCAGTAACTTCACTGGTAAGTATCGAGGGAACCTGGGGTTCACCAGAGCAGAAAATAGCACAGTTCAGCTCTGGAGCATCCTTTAGTTCCAATACTGTAATAAAAAAATAATGAGGTGTTAGTTAGGGGGAATTGTAACTTTATGATTACTCAAAATGCATCTAAAGCAGTACTTGGGGTGCATGTTTTTACACTGAAACTCACTATAAAGCTAAGATGATAAAATGTATGTTATAAATGCTTACAAATGTTGAAGTTTATCTACTACTCACAGCGCAACACCAAGCCTTCATATCTCACAGCTCCCCACCCTACCTACAATATCTCACAGTTCACCACCCTGCCTACAATATCTCACAGCTCACCACCCTGCCTATCATATCTCACCGCTCACAACCCTGCCTACAATATCTCACAGCTCACCACCCTGCCTATCATATCTCACCGCTCACAACCCTGCCTACAATATCTCACAGCTCACCACCCTGCCTATCATATCTCACCGCTCACAACCCTGCCTACCATATCTCACCGCTCACAACCCTACCTTCCATATCTCATAGCTCACCACCCTGCCTTCCATATCTCCCAGCTCACCACCCTGCCTTCCATATCTCACAGCTCACCACCCTGCCTTCCATATCTCACAGCTTACCTCATTCCCTCTGCATTTCACAATCCAGTTGCTGCTTTTGAACATGAAAACAGATTTTCATCTGGCGCTCATGTGGCAGTGTGGCCCAGATACAACACGCTAATTACCGTTAATAGTTAATAAAATACAACAACAAATAAAATGCAATAAAATATGTAATAAAAGGTAAAACAACCAGTTTTATGCAGCTCGACCTTCACTGGACCTTCCCTCGTGGTCCTCAATAGTAGTATAGGGTGGGATATCAGGGAGCGTAGTAAACCAGGAGATACATACAATAAAAATACAAAGACAGAAAAACACACAATGGTGTAATGCTGATAATGACTTCCAGCTGGTATAGTGCACTTCAAATAAATGTGCACTCACATGAAGTAAGGATAAGTGTCTGGCTCAATGCCCCAGGGGAAGACTCCTCTAATGGCTCTCTCTAGGAGCTGGACAGCTTAGGGTTAAATCCCCCCTCTTGTCCCACGTTGCTTAGCAGACCATATGAGACAAAAATAAATAGACACAATAGTGTAGGATGTCACTAATGTATTGTAAAAAGAGCACAGTAACAAGAGGCTGCTCACATAGTAGCCCTCTGCCTGGGCATTTGTACGATACACTTCAAGGGTAAAATCCGCCGATGGAGGTGAGAGTCCCACGGGTATGCAGGCTTCTACATCGGAGTTGGTGTGCTGTCGGCTCCCTGCGTTGTTTCTCTCGCCGGCACTTCCGCGTTCCTCAACTCACGTGGTCCACGTCCACACGTGATGAAGTAGACCGTCGGGATTCTCTTGTTAGATCGCTCGCAATCAGTTTGCTTCGTCAGGGGTACTTGATTGCGTGAAGGTGCGTGTATGTATCTCCTGGTTTACTGTGCTCCCTGATATCCCGCCCTATGCTGCTTTTGAACATAACTCTGCTCACCTCCTAATTGATGTGTTGCCTTAAAGTTAAGCAAATGATACTGTTAATTAATGTTTGTGATTTCTATTAGATGTATTTTACTAATGTGTGACTTTCATTTGTTTGCTAATGGTGTTTATTCTTTATTAGTCATTTACTGGCGGTGCTTACAAATTGGGTGATTCGTCACAAAAGCCATCAGAATACATAAGTTGCAATGAACATTTTGAAAGGGGACGAGATGTAAGTGATTCCCTTTAAAAAATAATATTTGTGTTTTTCACATTTGTATCTAAACATATTTGCAAAGTCGGCCTGTTCTACCTTCACTTCATCTTGTTTGTTCTATCGTCTGCTTTCCGTCTCATGCACATTATCTGTGTGCAGCATAGTTTCTCGCATTCGTCCACTTCAACGCTTATTGAATAACCCCCCTATGTTCTCCACAGTTCAGAAATCAGTAGGCGGGAGGGGGCTGCCCATGTTCCTGACTGTCTGCCTCAGTGCTTTACATTTCAGTTGACAAAATGTGAACCCCTGTGAAAATGAAATAGCTTTCATTAGGGTTCCTTACAATCCATTTGATCTTAGATACGCTATTAGAGAGGATTGGGTTTCCACAGAATTTCACAATATAATTATAGGGTTCCTTAACCAAAACAAAGGTTGTAAACCACTGTTCTAGGAAGTACAAAACCTAGGATATTGATTGTACTGTGAATGTAGATATTTTATTCCGTTAATGTTTTGCCCAGAGGCAGTTCACAAATTGTCACTTTGATATTGATACATAGAAACCCATTCTTCAAAACATGTACAGTACACAGATATCCACTCACCATTTCCAAGTATGTAGATAATCATTTGATTTGTTCTGGATACGTTTAAACTCTGAGTACGAAATACACGAATTATTGCTTTTTTTGGTTACAAATAGAATGGTTTGCTACTTGAAAAAATAAAAATTTGGCTCCATAAACTACCTTGCCATATCATAAAATACTTGGGGACTTATTCTATGTCCGACGAAGTTGCCAATCGGGCTGTTTTCGGATTAAATTCCCCATTGAACTCAATGTATGCCTATTACTAGCAGCGAATAAACAAGCATGCTTCATTTTTGTGGTGGGTGATCAGTAAAAACATATTGCTCTGTTCATTATGGTGTGGATTATCCCACAATACTGATATCAAGAAAAGTATTGTCATAACAATATTTATCACTATAAATATCTGCATAGTAGGAAAAAAAGAATAACAAATTTAATTAATTTGAAAAAAAAAATCAGAATAAGTGTCAAAAATAAAACTGCACATTTTCCTAATTATTTAATAGTTTTGACAAAATAAAATATTTTTAAATTAATTAAATTTTTAAATAAATAAATAAAACTCCCTTACTTCCCTTATGTCTTTGTGATGGCCTGAGAGTGCCTATCCCAATTTAGCTTCTTTAACCCTGAAATATGTCCCTACTGGTAACCCTACCAAGAGCTGCAAACACCAGGTACTTACAGTCTTTGCCTACTGGATTACACCCATGGAGAGAGGCAGGCAGATAACCAGTTCTAAGGACGAAGGAACAAAGCAATAACCACAACGATACACTAGATTCAGGTACTTACAGTTAATCGAGGTAAACAAAAAGAAAGCAATAAATATATCAAGTAATAATAATCAGTAGATGACCCCTGCCAGCCGTAGACAAGTAACAGTAGCCATACTCTGCAGATAACTACAGCAATGGTGAAGCTTGGGATCTTCATCAGGCACATTTTCTTGTAGCATGTGCTGGAAGCTGATCCATGGGATTGGCGCTGGACTGCTTCGAGTGAGCTAAGTGGGGCCACAGCATGTATTCCACATAGTTGAAAAGCCATGGCCATGTGAAAATGAAGCAAACCACAACATCTTCAAGCAGATATAAAAACAGTAGTCATTCTGAGGTTGGGTCAGAGATTGTTCTCAAAAGGACATACAGTATAGCTTTCTCCACCGACTGAAACTGACCCTAGTTCATGTGATGGGCCAAGGGTACCAATCCCAGTTTAGATTCTTCACTAGGGTTCCCCTGAAGTGTGCCTTGCAAAAATCTTATCCAAATCTGTCGGTATATCAGGTCCGGCCTAAAATGGGAGGACAAAATAAATTGTTTCACCAGAATAACCTAATGCCTGTGAGGGGTTAAGGTTCCTCAAAATTAGATCAGGATTCCAGGACAGCTGCTGGGGAGAGTCCAGGCATGTCAGGGGATTGGAGAACTAATTAAGGCAGCTCCCCACAGAGGCAATTGTGTAATTTCGAATTTAGTACAATTTTATACATCTGACTCAGACATCATTTTTAACTTCAGTCTACTTTATATGTCATGTTTGTGACCCATTATAGTAGCAAAAGAGAGGTGGTTTTACAGACCCATGTGAGACATCTGAAGTGTAGAGGTGACACATTTTGAATAATACTCTCAGTAAAAAGACAGTAAAGTGACTTTAATGAACCGCTGGAGTCCATGTATCTAGGAAAAACACTGCACTACATGTATCAAAGAAGATGGGTGACCACACACTATATTTAGGCTTTTTTTTTTCTTTTGATTTTGTGTAGACCTATAAAAGAACAATATTTCCTTTGCTTAATAGCATTCACTTTACTGGTAGTATTTGCTACAACTATGTGCATTGTCAATGCATGCAATGGTTTAACTAATACATTTTTGGGGGTGTGATGGCTTTTAAAATGCACTTTGACATGTTATGCTTTGTCTGCTTTAGACGGCTTTTAGCGAATACTTCTTATTGTTGCATGTAGCAACTGTCAGATGACTTTCAAATAGTCGCACAATGCCTTGATATAATGACTCAATGACCTTATCAATTTAATGTCAAAACAATGATTTATGGCTTGTTAATCTTTCTGATAAAGTCCTATAGATGAAGGGTAGTGTCCATACAATGATTCAACTGATATCAAGTGGTGAAACTCCCTCCGTGGATGGATGAATATGTGGAAATAATTATTTCCACATATTCATCCATCCACGGAGGGAGTTTCACCACTTGATATCAGTTGAATCATTGTATGGACACTACCCTTCATCTATAGGACTTTATCAGTCATCATTGGACTTGTAAGGCGCCGGTTTCTCTTTTTTTCTGTTTATCTGTTATCTGATTGTACAATCAGTTTCTACCAGGCAGCCTAGCCCAGGCACTAAGGGACAATTTCACTAGGGTAATCCACTCACTGTTTTAACATTTAGCGCTGTTCACACCGTCTTTTTTTCCTTCCTTGTTAATCTTTCTAGCAATATTGTACATAACAGTATTCCTCTGAGCTAATTTTGCTATTCATATATGTTACCTCCTTATTTTTTATTTTTATGTGGCTCTATGAAAAAATGTATTGCTATCCCCTCCTCTCTTGCTCTCTCCCCTCCCCCTGTCTCTGTACTTATCTCATCCCTTCCCTCAGTCCAGATCTCTCCGCTTTCTCTCCCTGTCCTGATTTCTCTCCCCTCTTTCTCTGCTGTTCTCTCCCTGTGCTGATCTCTCCTCCTCGTTCTCTCTGTGCTGATCTCTATTCTCTCTCTCTCTCTCTCTCATCTCTCTCCACCCCGCCCTCTGTGCTTTTCCCCTGTGTGTGTGCTGATCTCTCTCACTTTTCCCACCCTTTCTCTGTTTCCCCCTTTTCTCTCTCACTGTTCCCCCACATTCACTCTTACTGCCCCCCTCCTTTCACTCTCACTGTTCCTCCCTTTCTCTCTCACTGTTCCCCACCCTTTCTGTCTCACTGTTCCCTCCCCCCCCATTCTGTCTCAATGTTCCCCCTCTTTCACTCTCACTGCCCCCCCCTTTCACTTTCACTGTCCATCCCTTTCACACTGTTTCCTTTCTCTCCCTCCATGATGGTTGGTAGGTGTGAAGTTGGAAAGGGTGAAAACAGACAAATATGAGCAGGGCACAGGAGATGATCAGAGGCAAAGCTAGAAATCAAAGCTGATACTTTATGTAGGGAGGAGTAGGCGAGCCTTTAATGCAAGCAGGTGAACTGCTGTATGTACAGTAGGTGATCTGGAATGGGAGGGAAAGCCAGGAGAGGAATTTAGGGATCATACATTAAATTGTTGAATGTATGTCAGCAGTACCTGATTATGCACGTAGTTAATGTGTGTGTGTGTGTGTATGTGTATATATATATATATATATATATATATATATATATATATATATATATATATATATATTATAGTGTAATTGATGAGAATACAGTTTTACTGTTAAATAGTTACATCATGCATTTAGCCTTGTGAGCTTTTGAAGGTTACATGTTCTCTGCAGTTCTTATCACTTAACTGCAATATTGATTACTCAGTCAAGGCCAATTGACAATTTCAAGGGCATTAGTCTGTTTTAGTGCCACTGACTTGTGAATTCCTGTGCAGATTTGGTGCCAATGTTATAGTGTCCATGAACTTTTTCATGTGTCTGGGAAAACTAACAGTGAAAGTCCAAATGCTTTATTTAAAAAAAAAAAAAAGTGCCTGTGTGTCTTTAGTATTATATAGTAGTTTTATACGGGACATAGGCATATCAAAGTTTCATAATATAGATTATTTAATGAGAAAATCAAAAATAATTTGTACATTACCATATTATCATTACCTTCATACACTTTCATTCTGTACTGTACGTTAAATATATTGAAAGGTAACATTGGCCTATTCTTTTCCAATAGGTTCAAATTTTGCTAAAACTCTGGAGCAATGGGTTCAGTTTAGATGATGGAGAACTGAGAGCTTACACAGATCCAATAAATTCTCAGTTTCTGGAATCCATCAAGAGAGGGTAAGCTGTATTCATTGCTTTTATGTCTAAATCTAAATTTGATATAAAAAAAAGAAGCCTTTACTTTTCTGAAAATGATTATGTAATATATATTTTAGAGTTTTTAGAGCTGCATCATTTTTATCTCACCACGAGACTACAGTATAGTATCAATTATCTTTTGTTTGGTGATGATAACTGTGCAAATTCATATATCACCCATACTCTGAATTAAGAGTTTTGTGTAAAAGATTGATTGCACCCATTCTCAAAGTTTAATCAAATTGACAGCTTCTGACTTAAACTGTGTTATTTAAATAGAATTATTATCCTGCTTTCGCACAAGCAAGCCAATGTATAAAGCGTTGCTAGAAGGAATTTTGTTGCTAAAGTGAATCACAGAAGAGTAACAATTTCACACGTCCTGGTGTACCAATGTATAAGATGGAGGTGGTATGCTGTGTGCATGTCATCTTTGTTTCACTAAGAAAACACTAAGGAATGGAGTTTGAGGCTGAGTTTGGAGGTTGTCTGTGGCGCACATATGCAAATGACATGAATAAAACAAATTGCAAGCATAAGCCACTTTTATGTGTCAGAAATGCGTCAACATTGTTGGTCAATTTCTTCTTGGTGTTAAAGCAAATGCAAATAGAAGCAAACAATTCTTAATGCATTCATATGTACAGTAGAGGCAACTCTTATTCGAACAAAAACCAGTGGCAATTCCCCAAAAAACCCAGGAAACACCCAGGTACATTCTGAATACATGCCTTAAACTTTCCTTAAACTAGCCCCAGCATTTCTGCATTGATTAATGGCCTATCAGATTAACAGCGGGGGTCCCTGGCAGTCCCATTCAAACTGAATTGGACTGCCAGGGATCCCTGCTGTGTTAATCCTATGGGTCGTTAGTCAATGCAGAAATGCCTTAAACGTGCCTCAAACTACCCCAGAACATACCCAGCACATACCCAGCACATACCCAGAATTTAACCCGGCTAGTTTACGGCAAATGTTAGAATAAACGTTGCCTCTACTGTATGATCATGACACACGCCATACAAAGTATAAGAAAACATAATAATGACACACCAACATATGCTTCTAATGATTATAGGATATAACAATTCTTTTTTGATGCAATACACTCTTATTCAAATCATTTTTAAAACTCAAGTATTTATACATAGCCCCTATTGTCTGTCGCTTGTATTAGGTAAGAGTAGTTGCACACAGTCCTGCTAGTGCTTGTGGCTTTTGCACATAACATGCTGAAAATATGATATATACAGTATGCGCCTGATTTGTACAGTAAAATGGATTTTTTTGGAGGAGGGAGGACAGAGTTTTGCATGTTACACAAGGATATCCTAAGTTGGACACAGTAACCACTGTGATTTTCTTTAACTGTTCCACGTATATTTTTTACTATGAAAATATAGAATATCTATAGCACAGACACTGTGCATTATGGAAAGGGCAAATTATTGAATAAACTCCTTATGATATATATATATATATATATATATATATATATATATATATTTATATATATATTTATATATACTGTATATGTTTTCCATAGAGTAACTATGCCATCAACATATATAGCAAATAGTTAATCAGTGCCCCTGGCTGCTCTGACATGATCAAGCTTCTAAGATTCATTCAGAAATTAATTCATTCATCTTGCAGTTCAAAGCAGTTTTGTAGATGGGCAAAAACGCAAAGCTTAAAATTTCAGCAGTATTGTACCAGACTTACTTGTCTCCCTACTTGGCCTAATGGTAGCACATGCCTTCCAGGCAACACAAGCTCATCTTATCCACCTGGTACAAAAACCGGCTCATACACTTTTTTTTTTGTTCAAGAATCAGAACTGGGTTCTCCTCTGGTGCTGAACTTTACTATTCCTGGCAACCAGGATCCCTGATTCCTGAGATATTTAACTTTTTATGTGCTGGTAAAGTAACATTAAGGAAGCCCACCATTGTTATCCAATGGGAAGTCCCATTGTCATGCTTTGATGACATTGTAGCTTCTTAGTGGCCTGTGCAAGTGAGGCTTGGTGGTAGACATATCGATTTCCCAAAAGGGACCAGAAACACCGGCACTTAAAAAGGTAAACATCTTGGCAAACAGGGGTTCCTGGAGCTAAAACTACCCTTCGGGTGCCTAATGACATAGCTAGCACATAATAGGGCCTGGCACTGTATGGGCCCCATGATGTAGTAGCTACAGTATTTGCTAGTTTTCTAGAGGAGATTGCATTCTACGCCCTTGTGGCCTGCAAATGGATGCAAAAGAGGAGAATTTTTCTGCTTCATCATCAGTAATGCTGCGTGATTGCAATGTGTACGCCCTCCGGTACTCAAAGGGTTTCTCTCAGATATGTTGAACATTTGTAAAATAATTTAAAAACCTAACCTGCTTGTTAGTCGTTGTACCTATAACACAGGGTCAGAAAATAATTTCTTTGGATATCTTTTGTTTTTCATAGAGAAATTCCCATGGAGCTTCAGCGATTGGTTCATGGAAGACAGGTCAATTTAGACATGGAAGACCATCAGGATCAGAAATATGTTAAACCAAGGTTAAAATTCAAGGCTTTTAGCGGAGAAGGACAAAAGCTTGGAAGGTATAAAATGTAATTTAAAAAAAATATATTTCCAGTATGATTTATGACATCGATTTATCAGTGTCATTGAAGTAAGACCGTATTGCGGAAACCTCATGTTTAAGAATGACACAAAGTTTCAAATTCAGCAACAAAATGAAGGTTACAGAAACGAACTGATTTATAGATGTACAGTAGCAAGCGTTATTGTTTCCACTGGCACGTTGTAGCGGGATCAGGGCCGGACTTTGACTTTCTGAGGCCCTAAACTGTGTCAAGTTCAAGAAGCCCCAAAAATTAGAAATAGATTTATTATTCTTAGTAAAGGGACCATAGAAAATATAAACATGAAACTGAAATGAATGAAAGCATTATAATAGCATTGTTATATACAAAGGTGACGATGTAACGCTAAAATGAACAGTGTTTGCACATCACATTCATTTTAATGTTAAAATATTGTCTTTAATGATTTTTGGAGAGCAAAGTCATTGATGATTTCTTCAAATGATAAGCTGCGATGTTTGTCACTTTTGGTGCACATGATGCTTAGGGTTATATTTGAATGAAAATGTCCATATTTATAGAGAATCTTCTTTTTCACATATCTTCTTTATTTATCATCCAATTTTAAAACTTGAAATGCATACATTTGTTTTTCTATTTTTAAGGTCCCTCATGAGGCTCTTAGCGGTAGCTTAATTAGCTTATGCGTAAATCCGGCACTGAGCGGGACACACACAAAGCGCCAGCAGAAGAAGACACCGTTGTGAAATGATTAGCGCGAACAAAAAAGGGGCGTGGTTTACACGTTATTGCGTGCCAGCGGGGGCAATAACGCCGGCTATATCTGTACATGCAATATTGTACTGTTTATCAAACAAATATTTTGTATTAGGTTCTCTGTGCGCTAACACAACATATACCTACTTACCATACAGATCAGTACTTTGTGTACGCACTGGCAAACTGTTAAAACACCAGTAGAGATCACCAGCATAGTAGTCTTAACTGTTTAATGTAACTTTACAACACAGAGGTAGATCTGCTGTTATTGTTTACCTTGATGCGGGAGCTTCTGAAGTAATTTTTGGTACATAAAACCACTGGTTGAGCAATATTTTGGGGGATTTAATAACTGCTGGATAAACAGCGCTGAAAATTGTTGTAATAGTCAGTGGAGCGTATTGACTTGGCCTGAATGATCTAAAGACCAAACATTTGTCTCCAGTGCCAGCATACTACAAATGCTACAAAATACAACACTTCTAGCAACAGTATAGTTAATTACAAATTAACTCTTAAAGCATCCATGTTTTAGCATTCAAACTTTAGTTCCTTACACATTAAAGGAGCAATTCGTGTTTTTTTTTAAAGTGGGTTTGAAGCAGGGGATCCCCGGAGATGAACCGCGTTAATTGCAGCTCTGGGGACCTCCTGCTTTCTGAGATACAGACCTCCAAAAGGGCTGCCATTTTCTTGGCAAAGTTTAAAGCTCCCGCGTCACATGGGCCAATAGGAAGCCGAACCTGATGACGTCACATCTTCCTATTGGCTCGCACAGAGCTTTGAAACTGTGCCATTACGAGAACCCTGCTAGTGAAGTGGCTAGCGGCATTCCCTTCGCAGGAAGCAGGGAGTCCCCGGAGCTGAAATGAATGGTTCATCTCCGGAGACCCCCTGCTTCAATCTATGTAAAATAAATAAATCAATTAAAAATAAAACCACCTTCTTGGAATGCCGCTTTAATACTGGTAGTACTGTAGAAACAAAATAGATCCAGTAATGACAATATGACACTGACAATATCCTTATGCGCTATGTGTTTCGCAGCCATTTGTTGAATTTGAATATATTTGTTTGCACAGTTAATCTTGTATGTAACACTGACAAACTTTTTTTTTATTTATATATATGTAAATGAGCAGCCTTACTCCAGAAATAATTAGTACACCTTCCTCTCCTGAAGAAGAACACAAGGCATTTCTTAATACAGAGGTTGAACTTGATCAACATGGGCAAACAACAAAAATTCAGATAAGACTAGCTGATGGAAGTCGTTTGATACAAAGATTTAACCTCACACACAGGTAAGAACAAATACAGTCATACACCTTTCTACAGTTTGTTATAGATTACCTGAAACTAGAAGGATGGTACTGTAACTTGACTGCTCACTACTTATGAGCAGTAATCTGTATTGTGGGGCTTCTTTGAAGAGTGACAAAAGATACAGATTTGTCCAACCAGCATAAAATAATCTGTTTCAATCACTTCAGGCAACCTGCCACCTAAACGATCTAAAACCCATGTGTTCCTCTGTTTTCTTGCTCTTCTTTTAGCAAACCAAACAAAAACATTTCATTAAAAAGGCAGTTTAAATGTGCACCATATAATTGGCGGAATAATTACCTTACCTATTAAACAAGTCTAGGATCTTTGTCTTATACTGTATAATATAGTCTATTTCCTTTGCAGACATTTGTATTGTATTGTATGTCTTTATTTATATAGCGCCATTAATGTACATAGCGCTTCACAGTAGTAATACATGGGGTAATCAAATAAATAACAGATAATATAAATAACAGATCATGGGAATAAGTGCTTTAGACATAAAAGTAACATTTCGGAAGAGGAGTCCCTGCCCCGAGGAGCTTACAGTCTAATTGGTAGGTAGAACGTACAGAGACAGTAGGAGGGAGTTCTGGTAAGTGCGTCTGCAGGGGGCCAAGCTTTATGTATCGTGTTCAGAATATCCACAGTGCTATTCATATGCTTCTTTAAGCAAGTGTGTCTTAAGGTGGGTCTTAAAGGTGGATAGAGAGGGTGCTAGTCGGGTACTGAGGGGAAGGGCATTCCAGAGGTGTGGGGCAGAAAGTGAGAAAGGTTTAAGGCGGGAGAGGGCTTTAGATACAAAGGGGGTAGAAAGAAGACATCCTTGAGAAGAACGCAAGAGTCTGGATGGTGCATAACGAGAAATTAGTGATGAGATGTAAGGAGAGGCAGAAGAGTGTAAAGATTTAAAAGTGAGGAGAAGAATGGAATGTGAGATGCGGGATTTGATCGGAAGCCAGGAGAGGGATTTCATGAGGGGAGATGCAGAGACAGATCTAGGAAAGAGTAGAGTGATTCTGGCAGCAGCGTTTAGGATAGATTGTAGGGGAGACAGGTGAGAGGCAGGAAGGCCGGACAGCAGGAGGTTACAGTAATGAAGACGGGAGAGAATGAGGGCCTGAGTCAGAGTTTTAGCAGTCGAGCAACAGAGGAAAGGGCGTATCTTTGTTATATTGCGGAGGAAAAAGCGACAAGTTTTAGAAATGTTTTGAATGTGAGGGGCGAATGTGAGAGAGGAGTCGAATATGACCCCTAGGCAGCGTGCTTGGGCTACTGGGTGAATGATTGTAGGTCCAACAGTAATGTGGAAGGAGGTAGTAGGGCCAGGTTTGGGAGGAAGTATGAGGAGCTCTGTTTTAGCCATGTTGAGTTTAAGGCGGCGGAGGGCCATCCAGGATGATATAGCAGAGAGACTTTCAGAAACTTTGGTTTGTACAGCAGGTGTAAGGACAGGTGTTGAAAAGTATATTTGTGTGTCGTCGGCATAGAGGTGATATTTAAACCCAAAAGATGTTATTAGGTCACCTAGAGAGAGTGTGTACAGAGAAAAGAGAAGAGGTCCCAGGACAGAGCCCTGGGGTACCCCCACAGAGAGATCAATAGAGGAGGAGGAGGTGTTAGCAGAAGAGACACTGAAAGTACGATGGGAGAGGTAGGATGAGATCCAGGATAGAGCTTTGTTCCGAATACCTAGAGTATGGAGAATGTGGAGGAGAAGAGGGTGGTCCACTGTGTCAAATGCTGCAGAGAGGTCGAGTAATATGAGCAGAGTGTAATGACCTCTGTCTTTGGCAGCATGGAGGTCGTCAGTTATTTTAGTGAGGGCTGTTTCGGTGGAGTGAGCAGAGCGGAAGCCAGATTGTAGAGGGTCTAGGAGAGAATAGGTGTTGAGAAAATGGAGCAAGCGAGAGAATACAAGACGTTCAAGGAGTTTAGAGGCAAAAGGCAGGAGGGAGACAGGTCGATAGTTAGAAAGACAGGTAGGGTCAAGCTTGTTGTTCTTGAGTAATGGTATGACTGTTGCATGTTTGAAGGAGGATGGAAAGGTTCCAGAGCAGAGGGAGGAGTTAAAAATGTGTGTGAGCGTAGGGATTATAGTAGGAGCAAGAGGTTTTAGGAGATGGGAGGGAATGGGGTCAAGAGGGCAAGTGGTAGAGGGAGAGGAGGCGATCAACAGCGACACATCCTCCTCTGAGACAGTGGAAAAAGAGTCAAGGAAGGCAGGAGGAGAGTTAGGAAGAGGTGTTGGATGGGAGGAAGAAACAGAGGGGATGTTCTGCCGTATGGATTCCACCTTTTCCTTAAAATAGTCAGCAAAGTCCTGAGCGGAGATGGAGGAAGGAGAGGCAGCTGAGGGTGGTTTGAGTAGAGTATCAAAGACAGAGAACAGTCGGCGTGGGTTAGACTTGTGCATGTTGATTAGTGCAAAAAAATAGGCTTGTTTAGCTTGCGAGAGGGCAGAGTTGAAACAGGATAGCATAAATTTGTAGTGAAGGAAGTCTGCGAGAGTGTGAGACTTCCTCCAGAGGCGTTCAGAGGAACGAGTGGAGGAACGCAGCATGCGCGTGTGGGAGTTTAGCCAGGGTCTAGGGTTAGAAGGGCGAGTGCGGCAGAGAGAAAGCGGGGCATGTAGATCAAGAGACGAGGACAAGGCAGAGTTGTCGTTCCTGACCAGGTTGTCAGGGTCTGTAGCAGAGCTGAGAGAGGAGAGGGTGGAGCTTAAAGTGGACTCAAAGTCAGGTAAGTGAATAGAGCGCAGGTTTCTGCAGAACCGGGGGGTAGATGGAGGTGGCGAAGGGGAGAAGCGAGATAGAGAGAATGAGATGAGGTGATGGTCAGAGAGAGGAAAAGGGGAAATGGAGAAATCAGAGAGAGAAAAGTTTTTAGTGAAAACCAGGTCTAAGTAGTGACCATCCTTGTGGGTGCTGGCTGCAGTCCACTGTTGAAGGCCAAAAGAAGAGGTTAGAGAAATAAAGCGGGAAGCCCAAGGGAGAGAGGGGTCATCAATGTGGCAATTGAAGTCCCCAAGGAGAAGAACAGGGGAGTCTGAGGAGAGAAAGAAAGAGAGCCAGGATTCAAAGTGAGAGAGAAAGGCAGAAGGGGAATGAGTAGAGGTAGGTGGGCGATAGATGACCGCCACATGGACCGGGAGAGGAGAGAAGATCTGGACAGTGTGAGCCTCAAAGGAGGGAAAAGCAAGAGAGGGGGGAATAGGAAGGGTTCGGTAACGGCAGAGAGAGGAGAGCAGGAGCCCCACGCCTCCACCCCTGCCATCAGGGCGCGGAGTGTGGGAGAAGGAAAGGCCACCGTAGGAGAGGGAAGCTTCCAGAGCAGAGTCAGACTGAGTGAGCCAGGTCTCAGTTATAGCAAAGAGAAGCAGGGAGTGAGAGAGAAAGAAGTCATGCACAGAGAGGAACTTGTTAGAAAGGGAGCGAGCATTCCAAAGGGCACAGGAGAAAGGGAGAGAGGAGGGAGGGTGGCAGGGGATGGGTATGAGGTTGGAGGGGTTAACACCAGAAGGAGTAGAGATTGCATTTGGCACGAGAGCAAGTAGAAATAAGGCAGGGACCAGGATTGGGAGAGATATCCCCAGAAGCAAGGAGGAGAAGCATGGATAGAAAGAGGATGTGTGAGGATGATTTGTAGGGGTGTGTTTTAGTGTAGGGGATATAGCTGTGTGGTGTCAGAGGACGCAGGTAAGAAAGGAGTTCATGTGAGCTGAGAAGTGGTGAGGGAAGGAGAGATGGAGATATATGAATAGAGTTAGAGACATACTGAGGCTGGAGGTTGTCATTTAAAATGACAAGATCTACACCTGTGTGTTTGCTAGTTTTAAACAATCATCCATCATCTCACCTCATTCGTCAGGTATTTTTCTGATGCTTAAAAAAGCTTTAGAGTGTTTTGTTATATATTTTACTCCAATGGAATGCTCAACTTTCAAAACATTTTAATAACATTTAATGTACTGTGTATACAGTATATAGTCTATAAATATTCCTAAAAAGGTTTTACATGTATTTTACTAATTTCATCTTAAGAACTCTTTTTCAATTTTATTTTTAAACAGATTTGAATAAATATTTTTCATTTAATTTCATCTGTTCGCCTGTCAGGAAAGATGTCATCAGAGTCAGCAAGTAATATTAAGAGGTAAACAATGTGTGAGAAGTTCAGTAGTAGTCCAGGATAGATCCTTTTTAAATTTGTCAAGGTAAGCAATAAAATTTTACTTAAAGGCTATGAGAATGATTGAAGTTAAAGCTAGTCGGGTGTTGATTTAAAATAATTAATGTCAATATTGGAGTTTGTTTTTCTTAACACCGGGGCCTTTAAAAATTAAATTAAATCCAGTTATGTTATACATTTTAACCAATATTAACAGGATAAACTAT
Organism: Ascaphus truei; assembly: GCF_040206685.1. NCBI lineage: Eukaryota > Metazoa > Chordata > Amphibia > Anura > Ascaphidae > Ascaphus > Ascaphus truei. The sequence continues at coordinate 110,245,194 of NC_134484.1, read as the reverse complement.
GAAAAAATAATGACATAAAGTGTGTGTGTGTGTGAATATATGTACACATATACTATATATATATATATATATATATGTATATATATATATATATATATATATACACACACACACTGTGTTGAGGTGTTCCGAAAAAACGGGACCCCTTTTATTTTTCTTCATATCTTGCCGAAAAATCCCCAAATTTTCATGATTGACAGATTGTTGGTAGAGGCTGGTATTGACCCGTCTGTCTCGGTACATGTTGACACCAATGATAAAGTTAAAGAATGATGGAGAACGATTTGGAGGTAGACCTGTTAGACTGCCTAGTCCTCCACTCAACACTCTGAGAGAAGATACTATTATCTGTACACATTAGACTGCTTTACTGTCCGAATATGTCCCATCTTAATGGTGGGATTCTGCCTTAATCTTTTGATTCTGTCCCACCTAACAGAGCCCGGTATAACTTTTAGCAAATCAGATTACGGTCTAGGCACCTTTCCGGATAGGTAACCTGTCCTATTTTGAGTGTTCACAGAGCTTCATAGGACTGTTGCTTGATATTTTTAACATTTTGATACATATTCTGTGTTTAACCTGTGCTGCATGGGTGGCTTATCTCTTTGTAAGTGCATTATTTGATATATGTACATACCACTATCAGATTGTAGGCGTTACTATAAATTACTTTTCATCACAATTACTGCCTATTGTGATCCTTAAGTGCTGTGACTTTACCCCTTTTTCCATATTCAATCCTAAAAAGTTATTCACGTACATTAATAATAAAAGATTAGAAAAGAGAATATAGGACCCTTTGATTGTGAGATGGACAGGCAAATTATTGCGGAGAGGTATTAAACATATTCTTTGCCTCTGTATATACCAAGGAAGAGTCATTTGCAATAATAATATAAGTGGAAGCCTTAACATTAACCAACATTGGGTGTGGCTTGAAAAAGTTAAGCTAAAGAAAGCACCTTGCACCCGATGGCATGCACCCAAAAGTTCTTAAAGAGCCAAGTTCAGTCATAGCCAGTTTAGTGTATTTAAGGACTTCATTTAAGTGGCGTAGCTAGACATGTACGGGCCCCCGGGCAAACAAAAATGCAGGGTCCCCTCATGTCTCTGCTCGCTCTCGCTATGCCCCCCTCTGCCCCTCTCTCTCTCTCTGCCCCTCTCTCTCTCTCTGCCCCTCTCTCTCTCTCTTCCCCTCTCTCTCCTGCCTCTCTCTCTCTCTCCCTCCTATCTCTCTCTGCCCCCTCTCTCTCTCTGCCCCCTCTCTCTCCTTCCTTCTTTCTTTCTTTCTTTCTTTCTTTCTTTCTCTCTCTCTCTCTCTCTCTCTCTCTCTCTCTCTCTCTCTCTCTCTCTCTCTCTTTGGTCTCTCTCTCTCTCTCTCTCTCTCTCTCTTTGGTCTCTCTCTCATCTCTCTTTGGTCTCTTTGTTCTCTCTCTCTTTGCTCTGAGCTCTCTCTCTCTCTTATGCATTTCTCTGTATTTTTGTCTGTGTCTCTTTTCTGTCTTCTTCCCTTTCATGTCTATTTTTACCTCTGCAATTTAACCCTTCTCCTCCCTCTTATATTTCCCAGCCTGTCTCAGCTCCAGTCCCACACTGCACTACTTGAGGCCCTGCACCCTGACCTAAGCCCCGCCCACTTACGGTTGCTCTGCAGAGGAAGGAATGTCCCCTCGGTCGTCCCTAGTGTATCTCAGGGCTCCACCCCCTGATCCAGGCCCCGCCCTCCTGCAGAGGAAGGGATTTCCCTCTGTGCTTCCTGCCCACTGCAGCGAATTAATGTGTGGGCAGGGGAGTCGGGCCGCCGACAGGGGGGGAGAGCTGGCCCCCCCAAGAGCACGGATCCCCGGGCTGTGCTCGGGCTGCACGGGCTATAGCTACGCCCCTGCTTCATTTCCACAGGTTCACTACCATAGCATTGCCATAAAGCATATGTGATGCTAAATCACAACTGGTGAATTACAGACTGGTAAGCCTGACACCAATAGTGGAGAAGCAACTTGGAGATTTATTGAGGGATAATATTCAGTAATACCTTTTTAATAAAAAAAAATATTAGCAATAGCATGAATTGAATGAGGTACTGTAAGTAGAACTTTAGACCAAGGCAATGCAGTTGATGTGGTCTACTTAGATTTTCAAAATGCCCTTGATAGGGTACCACACAAGGTTAGTGTACAAAATCAAATCAAGTAAAATCAAATCAAGTAAAATTTTGCACCTTGATTTAAAACTGGTTGAATGGTAGACAGCAGAGAATTGTCATAAATGGAACCTTTTCAGGTTGGGCTAAAGTTGTAAGTGGAGTACCTCAGGGATCAGTACTGGGGCCACTGCTTTTGAACTTCTTTAGTATTACCTTGATGTTGGCATAGAGAGCAAAGTTTCCATCTTTGGTGACGTCAGAAAATTATATAAGCAGGATGTAATTACTTTACAGAAGCACTTGGATAAACTGGAAGCATGGGCACATAAATGGCAGATGTATAATACAGATATTTACACTGATGTAGAAGTAAGCTGTCTAAATATTTTGGGACTATTGTATTTTTCAAGATAAGACTGGTTCACTTATAGGAACTTTTGTTTAAATTGTTTCCTCCACTAGAATCATGGATATACGACAGTTTATACTCCAGTGTCGACAGGATTATGCTCAGTCTGATTTTGCTTTGGTGACTACATTTCCAAATATAGAACTAACAGACGAAAGCCAGACTTTGGAAGAAGCTGATATTCTAAACACTGTTATTCTTCAACGACTGAAGTAATCCTGCTCTCTTATGGACTGTAGCTTTCAAAATATGTTAAGTGCCACTCACTGCTTCCAATCACTACAATCTACAGACGGAACCTACTGTTACTTCTCACATAACTAATTTATATTGTTTACCCTAAAAGTCTTGAAATAAGGATTTTTTTTAGGTAATGCCTTGTGGTATTCCAAGATTGTATTTACTGGTGGCCCTGATTTATATAAGTGGACGTAAGAAGAACTGCACTGTTAGTATGGGGAAACGCACATTGCAAATGTTCATGTATTTTGGATGTACTGTATCATAATGTTTACATTTGTAATATTCATTGTATTGCTTAGTCCTTACATAAGACTCATCACAGAAAACCAGCCTATATTTATTGTTTATATTGATTATTTCCTTTTTTTTTTTTGTTCTGTTAAATGTCTAATTTATTAATTGTCTTCCGTTGAATGAATTAATCAGAATAATGAACTTGACTTATAAATGTTATTATGAAGGGCTTTTGGAAATGTCTGTTTTACGAAAGTACAGTATACTATATACTCTAAGCAGCACTACCATGCTCTATTGAGCTATTTAACTATGTTGTCTTAAATTATACTTGCAAATCCTTGTTCTTAAAATGCACTTTATTAGCTTCTACTTACTGCTTACCCAGCTAAAAATACAGTTGTGTTATGAAATTTTTGTCAGCTTTTCTTAATTATATCTAAATGAAACAGAGGGTTATATATAAAAGTGTCCCTGCATGACCACATTTTTCAAACACAATGGTCCAACAGGAAGCAATTGAACATTTTGTTTTGATAAATCCTGGAGCAGTGTTTTGGCTTTATGGCTCTTTAAGGCATTCCCCCTATGCAACACATTTTATTGTGAAGCAGTCAAGCCGCACCGTTGGTGAACTGAAGGAAACGCTGGGAAGCACGTTTATGCTGAAGATGAGTAATCGAAGAAGCATGGTTTGACTGCACAGTACCATCAGATGGTAATTATGTATGATTTGTAATGTATTGAAGGATTTTCATTTTTGAAACTGGTATTTTCATACAACCATTGAAATATTTGTTTTTCTGTGTACTTTAAAATACAGTGCTTGTAGGGAATACTCCGCTATTAAATCTACTTTTGTCATCGATTCTTGTCCACCCTTTGCCCCATATTAAATCAACACATAAGGCTGTGATTTAATCATTTCTATGATTTGCAGACTCTTTTTTCAGGAGGGCAATCCTGAAACATCTTGGGACATGTTGCTTAGGTCATATGTGAGGTTAATAAATTTGGCTACACTGGCAAACTTATACAGATGTAGCAGACGTCACTGTACCCGTAAGCATAATGCATTGCGTAAACGCAGGCACGTTATTTAACAGTAGTGTTATTGAAAACCATTGTTCTAAGATCTTGACCCTTACCTGGACTTGCGTCTCTCTCTCTGTCTGTCTGTCTCTCTGTCTGTCTCTCTCTCTCTCCAAAATTGAAGGGGATGCTACTGCTAACGTACTAAACGGTGTATGTCTATGTTGAAAGGTAAAAAAAAAACAGGCACACCAAATGGTACAATATATGTGTGTTTGCTAGCTTTCCATTTCAGTAGCCTTTTGGGAACGCTCCATATGGAAGCCCAAACATTGAGCTAGTAAAGACACATTTATTGTACCATTTGGTTTTCTTGCTTTTTCAATCTTTATATCAGTGTGAAGAGATTAGGAAACACATTTAACTGGTATAAACCAGAGTGCTGGAGAGGGTACTGCTATCAGAGTACCTCAAAGATACTGTACAAATCTAAAAGGGAGAGGCACACCAAAATGAGCAAAAAATGTATTTTATTGGCCAAACGTTTCGGCTACCCTCTGGCATTATCAAGCTCTTGAAAAAGGCTTCATTGGGTAGTCGAAATGTTGGCCAAACAAAATATTTTTTTAGCTAAATTTTGGTGTGCCTATCCCTTTGAGAGATACAATGGCGGCCGCCTTTAACCTCCTGCGGCCGTTTCCCCGCGATTTTTTAAATAGCGGGCAGATGCGGCATGTTTTCCGCTGGTTTGGGCGCCGCGGGCGCTTTCAATGTTAAGTGCAATTAGCGCTGTCTGGTGAATGCGGTTGACTTGCGGCAAAGTCCATGACACACGGAAAACATCCCCGAATTTTTCGGGGATGTAGGAGGTTAAAAGGGGCCGCAACAGTATATATATATCTATCTCAAAGGGATAGGCACACCAAAATTTAGCTAAATTTTTTTTTGTTTGTGTATAATATATATGGTTTCATTAATTACAGACTATTTACCTAATTAACAGGTGATTGATCTCATTCATAGGTGTTTTTAATCATTGGCAGGTATTTTAGCTGCTTTACTGCTCTCTGCCTATTTTAATGCGTATTTTTAGGCTTTACTGGTCATTGCGCCTGTGTGAACCAACTAAAGTAAAATAATGGGAATTTAAGTGAAAATGTCAAAGACAGGAGGAATACTTAATTTTGTGAAAATAACCCATTTGCAGGCTAATTTTTATTTTGCCTGATATTACATTAGTTTGTTTGGGTGGGGTTCTTCCATTGTCTCTTCAGCCTTCATTAATTTTTTGTAGAAAAGCAGCCAAAGTACTCTCTTTGGAGTTTATTGAATAGCAACCTTAATGTTCATTCTAATAACGTATGGGATTTTCGTGTAATTGTTTTCATTTGAATGCTGTATGTAAAATAAAAATAAAAAGGAGTATGGTTAAAGAAAACATATGTTTTTCCTGTCCCAACTGCTGCTTTTGACTAACAATGTGGAATGTACTTTAAAACAATTATGCTTAGGTATTGTACAACTCTTATTCTTTATAATTATGGTCCTTTCAAAAAAAACCTGGTATACTTTCATGTGTAGTTTCTCAAATGTTTCATGCATGAGATCTCACACCTTTGAGGGGCAATTGGGCCTATTTATCAACGTATACTTGTAGCAAAAGTGTGTCAAAACTGAAACAAACAAAACTGCATCAGATTCACCAAAGGAAACAAAAATCCCATAGCTTTCCATGGGATAACTTTTTTTTTAAACAAAAATGTGTTTTGCTTCCGGGTGACTTTGATAAGGCTCTAGTGTCTGTATCCCGCATTTACTATAGCGGCTAAAAGTAAGACCAAAGCAGTGTCAATCAAAAAAATGTTCTTCCTATATCCACAAATGAAAACTGAAAAGCTAAAACCAGTTTTTCTAATATAATGTAAACAGACAAAAGCATATAAATAGACCGGAAAGCAAGTTGGATCCCACCATTGCTATAAAATTACCTGTATTCTTATGCTGTTTGTTGACTAAATATTAATTTTGCAAAAGAGTGTGCAGTAGTTTTGTCGTTTATTGATTTAACACAATAAAGAAGCGTTCTAAAAATGCGTGTTAGAATGAATAAATCTAAACTAAATAAACTAGTGATAGGGTGATACTTGAAGAAAAGAACTGTTTCCAAATCTTTGATTGAAGATTCTGTTCAGGGGGATCAGCGCACCTCCAAGAAATGAAGCAGAGAAAAGCAAAAGATGGTGAAGTACATCTTAGCAATTCTATGTATACATAGACTGGTGAGATATGCACGCAGGCGTCTTTCGTCACTTCCGGTGGTCCTCTGCGCTCTCCGAAACTGGTATAAAGGTTACAGACACTTGCTCGAAACACGTAGGGTTGCCGTGAGGACCAGTTTCGGAGAGCGTAGAGGACCACCGGAAGTGACGAAAGACGCCGGCGGCAACGGCGAAAGTCGCTGTCGGGAGAGAGAGTCTGCGCGCCTACAGCTAGTGTCCCATTACCATTTATTCCGTGTAAACCTGCATGTGTTTTTACATAAAAGTTGGAGCTTTGGAAAATCTGGGGCTATCACCAGCAAGATCCAGGTACATGCTGCAACATTTCAGTGACATTTCTGCAGAGACCAATGGCCCATCGGATTAACACAGCAGGGGTCCCTGGCAGTCCCATTCAGTTTGATTGGGACTGCCAGGGACCCCCGCTGTTAATTCGATGGGCCATTAGTCTCTGCAGAAATGTCACTGAAATGTTGCAGCATGTACCCAGCAAGTACCTGGGTCTTGTTGGTGATAGCCCCAGATTTGTTTTAGAATACTCGTCAGCGTTACAGTATACCCGTTTGCAAGCTACAACAGATTTCAAATTTAACTTGTAGATACAGGAGGTCATTCTATTTACCCCAACATCAATGGGGGTTTTCGGTGGAATATGGCCTGAAAGGCCGCTTTGAAGTATAGTAGAATTACCCCTATACTAAGACAGTTAAAACTGTCTCCTACTGTATATGGCAATCTTGTGAGAAACCGTGGCTTCCTCCGGGCATGCTGAAAGAAGTAATGCTACATTATTTTAATGTTAAATATTCAGGCTGATGAGTGAATATGAATTTAGTATCCACAAAAGAACGACCGATGGCAGCAAATGCTTGTCTGAAACTGAGGGTTAAGGTTTGGGTGAGAGGCAAAGCAGCAGATCTGATTGTGGAGCTTTGGGAATAAGCAGCAACCTATATCAAGGGATCAAAAAACAACATTGTATTTTGATAGTTGGAGGCAGTATACAGAAGCTCTAACTCTGCTGAACACTTTGATTAAGCAGTCTCGCAATATTACTTGACTAAAAGCTGTCTCAGAGCAAGTGTCTGTAACCTTTATACGATAAGCAACTAGGTAAGAAACTCCGATAAGCAACTAGGTCGACAAGTGCCAAAGTGGGCAGGGATCAAGCTGCAATGAATAGCTTTGTTCAATCTTGGGAGTTAGAAAGTTTGAACTGAAATGGTTTTATGAAAATGGTTTAAATCAGAATACCTCCTCACATACTTGCCTTTATTCTTTCAGAAGTGGACACAGCATCAAATAATGGGACATAATGATTTTGTAAATAAAGAATGTTATCAAGTTGTTAGAGCTCCATCATATCGGTTAGCCATGTTCACATACATAGTATTGGCTCTCAGTTCTTGCAAATAACATTACTCCTAATATCATATTAGGTTGCATATCATTACACTGTAACTGAGACACCTGCATGTGGGAAGCATATAGTTGTGTGTAACCCCAATGGTTTGTTTTTCCCAGGTACAGTATATATTTCATGAAAAACATTTGAATTTAAATAGTCAATGCTTAATGGACAAGACCTAGTGGATATTTTGTAAAGAGATTGTGCTAAAGGAATGAAACCTTGACAATAAAACTTTTTAAAAGGGTGAATCGCTAATACTTTATTTTGATGAGTACTTAAGAGGAATTAAAAAAAAATAACACCAGAATTCAGAATTATGCTTAAGAGTGTTTTGCGGGAAATTAATGAGGATCTCCCTAATTAAAATTCTGTCCTGATCATTTTATCACTCATGTAGACTAATTGTCAATGTTATTCTGTGTCACATTCATTTGAAATTAGTCTAGCTGATTTTTACCATTAGCTATTCATATTAGCTGATATTCAGCGGAGTCCTGCTAAGTAATATCAGTGCTTTTCCATTAAAATAAAAAATGTCGGACTGATTTTAGTCATTGCATGTTGGCATTTCTTTTTAATGATCGTTGATTAAATACTCCTTTCATATGAGATGATATTAATACATTAATTAATATATAATCACAACATTTATACCTACCCTACATGTACAGTTATATTAAATGACAGATGTTATGCCTCAAATCACATTTTCACTCAAATGTGATACATTTCTTGAATCTTAAAATGGTTTGAAAAACTTGTTCAGAATTGTTTTGATTATCAATTTAAATGACAGTTTGTAACCTTTTATGTGCTGGAAAGTGCCAATGACCAACTTCTGGGTCATGGTATAGCAAGTGGATCAAATGACCTCGATCAGCCCCCTGACATTGAAACTGGAAAAGAAGTCCTCTTCAATTACAATCAGGATTTCAGCTCTCTTCTAGAAACAATAGAAAATATCAATGACCATGGGGCAACATCCTAAGGCCAGTAGGGTCCCAATTAATATAATGTTGCCCCAACGTCATGGGGCACTCATAGCATTAAACAAGAAAACTAGCATCAGTCAACGTCAAAGGGCAAAGATGATGAGCATATAAGATGTTTAATGACGTTAACTGAATTCTTGAAGCTGATCATGTGAGAATCCCCATTATCTTAAAAAGATATGTATTTTTATTCTTCCAAGATAGTCGATGATCCTGAACTATACTCTACTGTAAATAAAGATTATTTCAAGGACTGTGTAAATTATAATTATTGCAGATTCTAATCACTAGATAATACTGTGCTGCTTTATTAGCACAATCTTAATTGAAGAGCAGGTTCAATTCTTTTGATCCACTGTAGGTGTGGGTGTTTAATCTCTATAAACCCTTGTACATGGTTGCTGGATTTTGGCTCCTGCATGTTTTTTCCATAAATGGCCTTCACAACAACTTCTGAGCCAATTTGGCTGTAATCATTTCATTATTTATTAAAAGAGCTTCTCTGGAAGATATTTGTTAACGTTTATGTATGTATGTCTTTATATAGCGCTTCACAGTAGTTATACACATGACACATAACAAATAATACAAATAACACATCATGGGAATAAGTGCTTCAGACATAAAAGTAACATTTAGGAAGAGGAGTCCCTGCTCCGAAAGAGCTTACAATCTAATTGGTAGGGAGGCAGACTGTACAGAGACAGTAGAAGGGTATTCTGGTAAGCGCGTCTGCAGGGGGCCAAGCTTTATGTACCATGTGTATAGTATTAGCCACAGTGCTACTCATATGCTTCTTTAAGCAAATGTGTCTTAAGGTGGGTCTTAAAGGTGGATAGAGGGTGCTAATCGGGTATTGATGGGAAGGGCATTCCATGGGTGTGGGGCAGTCAATGATAAAGGTTTAAGGCGTGAGGTCTTTAGATACAAAGGGGGTAGAGAGAAGACATCCTTGAGCAGAACACAAGAGTCGGGATGGTGCATAGCGAGAAATTAGGGCTCAGAAGTAAGAAGGGGCAGAAGAGTGTAAAGCTTTAAAAGTGAAGAGGAGAATTGAGTGCGAGATGCAGGATTTGATCGGAAGCCAGGAGAGGGATTTCAGCAGGGGAGACGCTGAGACAGATTTAGGAAAGAGTAGAGTGATTCTGGCAGCAGCGTTTAGGATAGATTGTAGGGAGACAACATTTATTAATTGTAGTGTTCAAATAAAAACAAACAAAAACAAATGTAAAATTTCTCACAACTGCTTTATTGCAAATATGGAAGTGCTGAACATTTTTTTAATTCTTGTTTTGGGTGTGAATACAAACTGTGTTTTGTGATTAACTGATTCTAAAAGCAATAATGACAAGGGATATTGTGGCTGTTACTGAGTGATGGTACAATGAAAATCAGGACTGAAACATAGCTATTCCAGGTTACACTCACTTTAGACGGGACAGGGTAGGAAGAAAAGGGAAAGGTGTTGCTCTGTATGCAAAGATACTGGAGAAAGGACTGAGACACTTTGGGTAACTGGATTAACACGGCTATTTCTACTTAATTCATGATGGAACATACTGCATATAGCCACATGAAAAAGCTTGTAATATCAGTCCAAATAAAAACGGTATCACCTTATACTGAAGTGCTTATTTACTCTGCACTATGGGTAACACTAGAAACCATTTAAAAAAAATTCTTCATATTGGGATAATCCAAAGACCTCCAGGACAAAAAGAGGAATTGGATAATGGTAGTGGGGACATCAGTTATGAGAGCCATAAGCCTGCATGGGGACTGGGGTGTCTGTTTCAAGTTCAACCATAAGCAGGGACATCCTAGATGACATATATCCTTCTAGTTACACTCCTGTCCTTCCTCTCCATTGCTTGGCAGCAGCCTTTTTTGGCATCTCCTTGTATGCACTAAGCAGTGATAAGTTGTTTTAAGAGCGCAAAGTGGCTTTTAAGGCCGATACAGCCGGCTGCGCGATTCACTAAGCAGTGATAACAGCGCTTTATCGGCCTCAAAAGGCATTTTTCCGGCCTGCGAGCAAAACCCGCCCAATCAGGCAAAAAAAGGCAAAGGCGATGATTTTTGCCAGACCGTGGGATTCTCTAATCAGCGCTAAGTGAATCGTGCTTTAAAAGCATGCCGGAAAAACGCACCAGCTAAAGGCAGGGGCAAAAGAAGCCGAACGTAGAAAAAATTCTTTGTTTACCTTTTTTCAGGCACACTATCCATACAACAGGCCGGCGGGTGTCCCCGGGTGATCCGGTGCAGTACCAATGGTGTGCCCAAAAAAATAAAATAATACTTTTAGGCACGGCCACAATCCCCATTGGATCCCTCCCCCGGTGATCGCCGAGACACCGCTCTGCTCTACGTCATCACCAGGGGCGGGCCCACTAGGCCACTGCCGGACTCCAACTCCACCCCCTTGGTGATCCGTGAGTCATAGGACAAGAAGCACCACCCATAGGAGCCAGGGGACCAATGGGAATAAATCCCTACAGTGGGTACACCCCCTGTGAGTCATCAGTTGTTGGGCAAATGTCGGAAAGGATACCCATATAGAATAACTTTATTGGAAAGACAATTCCTTCGTTTTCTCAATATATGTGTATATACAGAAATTTAAAAACACATATTAAGTAAACATACTAGAAGACCTCCTTTGGATACTATGCAGTACTTATGTCAATAAAAATATATCAATGTCTCCTTGTATCTATGATAGAAATTGCACAATCATTACTTATTAAATTATTTCCATACAATCCCCATCAACACACAAAAATCATTGTTCATTAACTGAAAAATTCTGAATCCAATCCAATCCACATACCCTTCGTTCAAGGAGATAAACAAAGACTCCGCTCAGAGAAATAAACACAGATACAGAGAAATATGAACTTAAAAAAAAATATATATATATATATGTATATATATATACATGTATATCTCATAACACATGATTTACAGTATAAAGTGCAAAAAATAAAGTGTTACTATCTGCACAAAAATGAGGTTCCTTTTTATCATTAAACCCCACCTTTGCCACCCCTCTTCTATGTTCAAATTAAGGGGATGATAGTTAGATAATAATTCTTCTGTAGGTATTTTCAATGATGCCAGGTACATGTATATATCTATATACCTCCCATATTCTATTCGTATTGTCGATATGCACTACATACACACGTGTATAATATACTATATATCTAACATGATGAACATTTCTAATAACTATATAAAAAAATATCTCAATCCTATAGATATATGCAAAGGATCCCTCGAACCTCTTAGAATCAATCCGAATGGCAAAAGTGAATAATCTCTTGATTATTTTATTTTATTCTCCAAGGAAATGAACCAGATTCCATTCAACATTAATACTGTAAGGGGTTTTTGTATTCAACAAAAAAATCAATTTAGATTCTAAACGATCCAAAAGTTTAATTGTATTTCCCCCTCGTTCACTAAGTTTAACTTTATCAATGGCTAAGTAGCTAAAGTTTTTTATACCTCCACTATGACATTCCATAAAATGTTTAGCTACTGGATGTACGGTATCAGGTCACCCTTTTTGATTAATCTGACATGTTCCTGTATCCTCACTCTTAACATTCGTGTAGTTCTACCTACATATTTCATCCCGCAGCCACAGGAGAGTAGATATATAACAAAAGTAGAATTACAATTGAGGAAGCTATCAATCTTAAATTTCCTCTGCGGACTGCTGGATGAAAAACTTTTGGAAGGTGTCATATATCGGCACACATTACAATTTCCACATTGATATAATCCCTTTGTAAGGAAATCCTTCCTCCTTAGGTAATTTTTAAAAATGTCACTAGGGGATATAAATCCAGCTATGGTTTTAGCTCTTTTAAATACACATTTTGGGCCTGTTTGGAGGTAATCTTTCAATGAAGAATCCATTGATAATACATTCCAATGCTTACGTAAAATCATTTTAATTTGATTACTATTCCTACTGTATTGAGAGATAAATAGTGGTACATCAGAATTTTCACCAATGGAACTTTTCTTATTTGTGTAATGAATTTCAGTAGCTCTCCCTCTCCCCTCTGTTCATCCGGGGTTCACCAGGGTTGCCCTATCCAGTCTTGATATCTCCTCAATTGTAACTTGTAGATGATTGGATTCATAACCCCTTTCAATAAATCTTTTCTTCAGTTCCTCAGATTGAGATAGGAAACCCTCTAGAGTGGAGCAATTCCTTCTCAATCTGAGAACTGTCCCCTGGGATCCCCGAGATCAAGGGGCGTGGATGGCAACTGTCTGCTCTGAGAAAGGAGTTCCGTGAGTTCTCCTTTCTAAAGGTATTTGTTTGAATTTTCTGATTAACATCAATATATATTAGAAGGTCCAGAAATGTAATTTGTTGAATATTAAAATCATAAGTGAATTTTAAATCATGTGTATTAGTATTAATATAAAGAAAAAAAGCTTTTAACGTGCTTATATCCCCCTTCCAAATCAAAATTATATCGTCAATAAAACGTTTATAAAAAATAATATTGTTTCTAAAGGGGTTAGTGCTACTATAAATAAAATGTGTTTCCCACCACCCCATACATAAATTGGCGTAAGAGGGGGCGAAACTCGTCCCCATCGCCGAGCCTTTGGATTGTAAATAAAACTTGTGCTCAAACAAAAAATAATTGTGCGTTAATAAAAAAGTGATTGCTTCCAAAATAAAGGTCGTGTTGAAAAGTGAGTTTTCTGGACCCTCTAAGAAAAATTTGACATCCTCCAAACCCAATTCATGTCTAATTATCGTATAAAGAGAGGTCACATCTAATGTGACCCATACATATGATTGATCCCACTTGATCTCCTGGATTTGTCCCAATAGGTCCCTAGAGTCTAGGATGAAAGAGGGTAGGGCTCTGACAAAATGTTGCAAATACTTATCTATGTAACGTGATAAACCATCTCCCAAAGATCCTATGCTAGAGACTATTGGTCGTCCAGGAGGGTCGACCAAAGTCTTGTGGATCTTTGGGAGATGGTGAAAGATCGGGATTACCGGAGTTGGGTTGTGGATGAAGTCAAATTAATTTTTGGAAAGAACATTGGTTAGTCTACCCAATTCCAAAATATCTAATAGAGATTGCATAAAGACATTGGTGAGGTCCCGTGGGAGTACAGAGTAGAAGAAGAATCTTCAAGTTGGCGGTAAGCTTCTTTGAGATAATTTGTTCTACTCTGCACCGCCACGGCCCATCCTCTTGTCAGCATTTTTTATTACCAATGTATGTTTATCTTGTAAAGACTTCATGGCCAGCCTTTCCTCCTTAGTAAGGTTATCCCGACCACCTTGTACAAAAGAAAAACCCTGCGACAATAGCCTGACATCTCTAATAACCAAATTTTCAAACATAGTAATGTAGGGACCCTTTGCATACGTGGGATTGAAGATAGATTTCTTCTTTAAATGTGAATTCCACTAACTAAAAAACGGAGAATTTGTAATGTCCATCTGTTCATCCTGTTCCCCCTATAGCTCATCCATGTCCCTCAGAGTACAAAAATCCCTGAAGGAAGACAGACGAGCCACAGGGGGGGGGGGGGGGGGGGGAAGAACAGACGGACCCGGAGTTATAGAGCTAGAAACAGAGACAGAACTTCTATCTGAACCAGGATCAGAGCCAGGATCAGAACCATCAGTGGCAGTTAGTTGATTATTACCTATATCTTTTTGTTGGAAAAATTTCTTGAGGGTAAATTTGCGCATGTACTGTATTTGCGGACATCTATCACTGTTTCAAACAGATTAATATGTCTGCATTAGGAGCATATTTTAAACCCTTGTTCAATAGTGACATTTCTGCCACTGATAGTTCCTCCCCAGAAATATTGATCACATTATCAATGTCATTTAACAGTTCTTTTTTCATCTCTTTAGAGGCTTTCGCTTTCCTTTCGCTCCTTTTTCCCCTCCTCGTTTTTTTCTATCTCCATTCTGTCTTTTGAGACCAGCATCTCTCTACTTGGCTGCACGCCTCTATGGGACATTGGAAGGGGATTGTTGTGAGTATTATTTATTATTCGTTGTGAGTCCAGGAACCATCCCAATGAGGGCTTGATTTAGGTTACCTAGCCTTTTATCTTGCCCTTCAGGGATCATTGGTCCATCTGGGGACTTTACTTCAATTATTTCCTCACATACCCCCATGTTCCATATTGTTTATTTGCTTATTGCAATTACTTCAAACAAACAAGGGATCAAGCGTTGAGCGCCTTTATCACTTTGATTGTTGTTCTTAAAATTAGGTAAATACAACAACACATGACATATTACACAGTGTCATGATTTATTTAACAAAAATAAAGCCAAAATGAAGAAGACATGTGTGAAAAACTAAGTACACCTTATGATTCAGTAGCTTGTAGAATCACCTTTAGCAGCAATAACTTTAATCGTTTTCTGTATGACTTTATCAGTCTCTCACATCGTTGTGAAGGAATTTTGGCCCACTCTTCTTTACAACGTTGCTTCAGTTAATTTAGGTTTGTGGGCATTTGTTTATGCACAGCTCTCTTAAGGTCCCGCCACAGCATTTCAATCGGGCTGAGGTCTGGACTTTGACTGGGCCATTGCAACACCTTGATTCTTTTCTTTTTCAGCCATTCTGTTGTAGATTTGCTGGTGTGCTTGGGATCATTGTCCTGTTGCATGACCCAATTTCGGCCAAGCTTTAGCTGTCAGACAGATGGCCTCACATTTGACTCTAGAATACTTTGGTATACAGAGGAGTTCATGGTCAACTCAATGACTGCAAGGTTCCCAGGTCCTGTGGCTGCAAAACAAGCCAAATCATCACCCCTCCACCATCGTGCTTGACATTTGGTATGAGGTGTTTGTGCTGATATGCTGTGTTTGGTTTTCGCCAAACGTGGCGCTGTGCATTATGGCCAAACTTCTGCACCATGGTCTCGTCTGTCCAAAGGACATTGTTCCAGAAGTCTCGTGGTTTGTTCAGATGCAACTTTGCAAACCTAAGCCGTGCAGCCATGTTCTTTTTAGAGAGAAGAGGCTTTCTCCTGGCAACCCTTCCAAACAAACCATACTTGTTCAGTCCTTTTCTAATTGTACTGTCATGAACTTTAACATTTAATATGCTAACTGAGGCCTGTAGAGTCTGAGATGTAACTCTTGTTTTTTTTGCAATTTCTCTGAGCATTGCACGGTCTGACCTTGGGGTGAATTTGCTGGGACGTCCACTCCTGGGAAGATTGGCAACTGTCTTGAATGTTTTCCACTTTTGAATAATCTTTCTCACTGTAGAATGATGGACTTTAAATTTTTTGGAAATGGCCTTATAACACTTCCCAGATTGATGGGCAGCAACAATTGATTCTCTGAGATCATTGCTGATGTATTTCCTCCTTGGCATTGTGTTAACACACACCTGAATGCTCCAGACCAGCAAACTGCTAAAATTTTGGATTTAATAGAGGTGGTCACACTTGCTGATGATCAACTAATCAAGAACATTTGGTTAGCAGCACCTGTCTGCTACTTAGCATCTTAATTCCTATGGAAGCAGTAAGAGTGTACTGTACTTAGTTTTTTACACGTAGCGTCTCCATTTTGGCTTTATTTTTGTTAAATAAATCATGACATGGTGTAATATGTAATGTGTTGTTCATCTGAGGTTGTATTTACCTAATTTTAAGACCTGCTAAGGAACAGATGATTGTTATTATGTCCTGATATGTAAAACCATAGAATTCAAAGAGGGTGTACTTTCTTTTTCACATGACTGTACATACATACATACAGGGACAATCAATGGTTGTTTTTGCAAATGCTTGTTTTAATGTAGTTTGCTTGTTTCTTTAGTGCAATGTAATTTTTATTTAGTTAGATGTATTTTTTAGTTGTGTTTTAAATAGTTTATTTCAGGGGGGGTGCTTTTTAATAGTGGCTTTGATTTCTGGCTCAGGAATCCCCTGCTTCCCGAGTTACAGGCCCCGGTTTGGGACATCTGATGCCAGTGTCGCCGCCAATTTTAAAGCATCCACGTCGCGTGACATGTGACATGTAAATAATGGGATACTGGCACCCCATATCTGGACCTGTAACTCGGGAAGCAGGGGGTCCCCGAGTCTGAAATCAATGCGTTTCAGCTCAGGACACTCCATGCTCCTGCACAATATTAATATAAATTACATTAAAGCAGCTTCATTACAATAGCGGATAGCCGCTACGGTAATGAATTCTTTTTTTACTGTGATGTGTGTTTTGATACAAGTATAGATGAGCAGGGGGTCTTCTGAGCAGAACCGCATTGGTTTCAGCCTCAGGAACCCCCTACTTCATGAGATGCAGGCCCCGTTATGGGGTGCCGGTATCCCCCTGCAGGATTTAAATCCGCCGGTCACGTGACGTGGGAGCTTTAAAAGCACAGGGGATACCGGCACCCCATAACGGGGCCTGTATCTCATGAAGTAGGGGTCCCCGAGGCTGAAACCAATGCGGTTCAGCTCACAAGACCCCCTGCATATATACACTGGTATTATAATGTATATATTTATACAGTATGATCGTCTGTAAAAGCCGTGCATGGAGACGCAGCGTCTCCATGCAGTTCTTACAGGCTTTATTTTCTATCAGCTATCGCGCTTTACAAGTTTTAGCGCGATAGCAGGAGGGGGGAGGGGGGAAGCAGGTCGCGCAATCTGGCATATTTTTGCTCGACCGGAACAAAATGCCCAGAACTTGTTAGTGAATCGCGCCTTTGGCTTCACTTTTTAACGGCCGAGCAAAATTTTTCCAATCAGGCGCAAAAACGCAGAGCTTAGTGCATAGCCCCCTATGCCTCATATGGTTTTCTCCTCTGTTTCTCTGTGTAGTGTGTGATTTAGGGTTTGTCAGTGCGCATTTATATTTTTTATCTTTGCAACAAAACAATGTTATCTAAGTGGCGCTTAAATATAATCAGTGCAACTACTTCAAGATTATATATATATATATATATATATATATATATTTATATATATATAGTATATGATATATTGTTAAGTGCAGTGATAATCAGTTTGTCCACATCTAACAAACAGACAGTGCCCATGAAAAATATTAATAAAGTGTAAATGATACAGTGTAAATACAAACGAAATTTGGTCTGTAGCTCCAACTCAAATGTGGATTGCTTTCTCAATCCCTGTGTTGTCTCAGATGTCCAAAGTCGTTGGGGAGCGCAAATATATGTAAAAGAAAAACATACATCCAATGGTACAATATGTTTCATGTGATGAGGGGTTAAATCTTCCCAAATCCTATGAGATATATACTCACAAGTTCCAACAATTCTAAAGGCACATAAACGTATCTTTACAAGATGGTTCCGAATGACAATCATATGGTGGGGAATTCAGGAACACACATGACCAGATATAACCTTCATGGAGTAAAAGAGAGGACCGGAGATAGAGTAGACTGATAGGATAACTTTTATAAACAGTAAACTTATGTTAAAACACACTCACATGGTGCTAGAAAAGTCATAGCAATTTACTAGCTGGAAACTATTTTTTATCTTTGCCTTCCCTCTTTTCATTTCTTGACCATTGAGATGTATCTTCAGCTTTGGGTTGTCAGCTGTTTCTAGTGACCACCTATCACCATACCACTTGATAATTTCAGATATCACGATATTGAGATCTCCATTCGTCCTATGTATGTTTACATTATGTATATTATCAGTGTCTATTGATATTCTATTCACTCTGGATTAATATTGTGGTAATCCCCTCCCTTTTATTCTTTCTCCCTTGTTTTTATCATCTGTACTGATAAAGTGTTCCATTTTTTCATTAGTAAACCCGTGTGCTCCTCCAAAGAATCTTTGTGTTGTTAGTACATTAATCCAATCTTTGGTGCACCGTCATTTTAGACCGTTTGGTATTTTTTCACTTGGTTTTTGTGTACCTTATATTTTGGCGTGCATACGGCATTCTTCTGTGTGTTCCCATATGTTTGTGCAATTAAACACTTAAATGTGTCAGGAATGTACTTCGGTGCTGGACTGGAAAATCTTGATGTTAAAAGTATGTAATATTCTCCAAATTACTGTGAACTCTTGTTCAGTGCTTTTGAATAAGGTTATTAGAGGATAATTCCTAACAGGTGCAATGTATGATAAGATACAAAGGATTGTCTTCTTTCATGGCATACCTAGTCCAACTGATTGTAAATGCCATTGGCTTGAGTTAAGAGTTCCCTGAAAGTTCTCCATAGTCAAATTTTTCAATATGCTGTGATCACTATGTGGGAATATATCTCCAAGAAGTATTTTGTTGCAAGCCTATGCAGCAGTATAAGGGCTACCTTTATAAGAGATAAGTATGATTAGTTATTATACTGATTATTTTACTGCCACTTCAAACATTTTTTACATAATTTATGACACTATAAAATGTACACCTAGATTCTTTTGTGGCTATGCTGAATAGTGCAATAAAAGAGCATAGTTATTCTGTAACGTGCCAGTGAATCTATATGTTGTGAAATACAGATTCAGAAAAAAATGAGGAAGACCCCCTTAGGCCCCAGCTAGGCCCCAACTCACCTCAGCTTGTGGTTGCTGCAGGGACAGGCCCATCAGTTAGGGACACTGCCCCTGTAGTACCAGTGTGAGGGACACAGCCAGGAAGTGGCAGTATCCTGGCCTCCGGTGGTCTGGGACACATTAGCCGCCATATCTCCAATAGGGTGGGGGAAAGTGCGCTACATATAAATAAATACTAAATAGAAGATCCAAATTTGTATTAATAATTAAGTTCTATTCAACGTAACGTTAACTGAAATTAACTTTACGTTAATCTTAATGCTTATACACTAAAGAGAATAATGTTACAATAACCTACTCAGCACTATCCATTGATATAGTTATGGGTCAGAGAAAGATATGTATTAAAAATTATATACCTTTCAGAAGCACATCAAGAAGTGCATCTGATAAAGTATAATTTAGGTTACGTAATAAGCTGTAAAATTTATTCATTTGTTTAAACTAAATGATGTGTGTACAATTACTTTACAACTATTTATTGGAATAATTACAAAGAGATGGGAATACTTAACTGAACATTTACTCATACTGTACACACAGGTAAAGCCAGTGGCTGAAAGTGATCAAACAAAATGTAACATAAACAATAACAAATAACAAGGAACAGAAAGCAAAAAAAAATCTCTCTTCCTCCTTTTGCCAGCTGAGAGGGGAAAACTAGCCAGGCCACCTAGTACGTGGCCTTCCACGTCTAACAGCAACTTGTCCACTTGTTGCCCAGGTTGACTAAAGGAAGTAGGAGGAGGAGTAGGTGGAGGAACAATGGGACTGGTCATGATCAGCAAACCTTAGAGACAGCCAATGAGTCGCTTGATGAAGCAGCAGTGGACATAGTTGGCACAGGTCAAATGTTCTCAGCTGCTTGCTGCACTGCACTGCACAGGTGAGCCCATTGACAGTACCAGTCAGCAGGGCTAAACTGTTCATCGCATTTGTGGTGTGGGGACGCATCAGTTGGGTTACGGTGTGGAAATGCCGGTTGAAATTAAGCAAATGATTTGTCAGATCATTATGGATCTTATTGTATGCTGAACGCTGCATGCACATCAACAGATGCTGGCACTGCACGATGGCCTGGTCATAGTGCTTACGTAATGCACCTACAGGAGCTTGTGGTGCAGCAGGTGAGGAAGCTGGATCTACAGTGGCGAGACAAAGTGTGTGAACTACATAGGATTTTCACATATTTCAAACCTAAAATGTTATTGGATCTTAAGCTAAATCCTAATAATAAATAAAGATAACCTGATCAAACAAATGACACAAAAACATGATACTTTTTCAACATTTATTAATCCACAAATGATTAAACATTCAATATCCACGTGTGAAAAAGTATGTGAACCTTTAGATTCAGTACCCCTTTAACAGCAATAACTTCAACTAAGTGTAACATGGTCTGTATCTTCTGCCTATCTCTCCTCCGTGTCATGTAACTCCTAGTAGTCTAGACTATGAATGGTTAATCTGTGGGCTTTTTGGCCCCCCGTCATGCCCCTCTTATGAGTCACAGAAGTAAGGTGGTGACTCATGGCCTGTGTAAGCTTATCTGATATAGGTATATACCATGAGCCCACCCCTTCTGGTTCCTCCTTGGAGGGAGTGGCAAATTTAGTGAGTCCTGCTCTGGAGGTGGAAGAGAGAGCAGTGGAGCTGTGAGACTGCTGGGAGAGAGAGGATGGAGGAATGAGTCTCTACCTCAGGCCTGCACAACTCAATTAGTGGCTCAGTCATACTGAGCCGCTAATTGGGCCAGCTGTGCTGAAGTAGGGATATCCCGAAAACCTGGCCTGTTTGCGGCCCTTGAGGACTGGAGTTTTGCAGGCCTGCTCTACCTGATCCCTGGCTAGGGGGAAGGAGGATGAAGCAGGTGGGAACTATGAGTCTTCCCCATTGCGGGGTAAGCCTGTTCACTTGACAAGCTAGTCAGGCCACCTGAAGCAGTGGAAGTAAGCACTGTCCAGAAGTCTTGAGGCGTATGCAGAGAACTGCTGCTAACCTGTAAGATGTATGCTGTGAATAAAGACCCTGTTGCAATTATACTTCAGCCTATGGTGTCAGTCCCTGGGCTGAGAGAAGGTATGTGTGTAGTGGTGGGTGCTGACACCTACACTGTGGGAGCCATCACTACTGGAGGCTCTGAAACACCATGGAAGAACCAGAGTCCTGTGAACCAGTCCTGTCCAAGTCTCCAAGTCATAAAAATACCCTGCAGACCACTCATACCTCCTGCGAACCAACAGGTGAAGCACCAAACAGCGAGGTAACATGCTCCCTTCTCAGATACTGGCCTCTAAGTGAGGTAGGGGGGACGGGGGAACACGGGTTACATATATAATATACTGTGTAGAGACAAGTAAACCCAGTTATGGGCACTCTCTCCCCTTAGTGGATGTACTGTGACATTATTAAAAAAATAACTTTATTAACCTAATCATTAAAATATATACTGAGTGAAACGATAACGCAGAACTGTATCCTTCAACACCTGTTGTGGGTGTTAGGATCTTAAAATAATTAGAGGATTGTTATTTTTAATAAATGTTTCACAACCTCTGGTACAATGACCAGTAGAGAAAAAAAGGTTACCCCGTTAATAGGTATCGGGGTTTACAGTGTATAAACCCCATCAATTAACATCCTGATATGTAAAGCCAATATACTCGTACAGTATAGACCTCTATTCATCTGTAAGTGACATACATGTAAATACTAAATCCAGATTCAGAGTCTTATATACTTGGCATAAAGCAGGCAAATTATATCTTATTTTAGGTACTGGTATAGTGATTAGTATATAAAACATATAACCAAATTCAGATCCTGATGTTTGTAGCAAAGAGGAATCTTGTGGTACATGAAAAGTCTTCTTTTTTTGAGTCATACACTTGTCAGTTGTTCAGGTAAACCATCCTGTCGCATATGCAGCTGTTACAGGGTTACTCTGGGTCAATGCCCTAAAGTGAGCTGGTATTACCTTATTAGGATCAGGTCATCAGTGTTGTGTAATGATACACAGCACTGCCCTTAATGATATATATTTCAGCTTCTATGGAGTATACATGCCAAATCTTATTGAACATTTGTTGATAATCCACTGATATATAGTCAGATAAGATTTTTCTATTGTAGCGCACTTTCTCCCACCCTATGGAAGATATGGCTGCTATGGTGTGTGTTATGTGTTACCTGTGGCTCACAGAAGGCCTGAACCTCCGCGGCTGGGAGCCTGGGGTGTACCTGATTCTTATGGTGACAGCGCCTCCGCCTGCAAGGGATCCCGACTTGGCAGGATGAACCCTTACAAGAAACAATACTAATAATACACACACAAATATATGCTAACAACCTTTACTGAACACAATAACATTGGTACCATGTACCATACACAGTAATATAGTCCCCAACCAGATACCAACAGTGAGTGTCCCCAGAGTACATTGGGTTCCAGGCACTAATTCCTTGATGTCCCTTTCCCAATGTTAAGGCCCACCCAAAGTGTTGGAGATATCGCTATCCCATGGAGTGTTGGTGCACTGAAGTAGGTTAACACACATTCCCAGCTAGCTCAAACTCCTACACCCACCACATCATGAATATATATTTATGTAAAAAAAGACTGCTACTGGGCGTGGCAAATGTATACAACAAAAGACAGGGGGTGCCCAATGGTACATCAAATTGACAAAACATATATGGTAATAAGTACAAAGTTCAAATACTTCAATAATAATAATAATAATAACTTGATTATTTAGTTAAACCCTTTGGAAAAGCGTTATAAGCCTGCATACTAAACGTCAAGGTATAACCAATAATGCAGGGCCTACACTACATAATAATAAGGAATAAAAGCACCCAGTCTCTAGCACTATTAAACTAGTGTATGCAGCGTGTCAGGCCGTGTATTGGATTGGCAAGCAGGAAGAGGTTCTTCTCCCCGAGGTCCACCCTCAGTGTCGGAGTATCCGTTCCAGGAGCGCGGGACAGCATCGGAGTGCACTTACTGAGACTCCATTTCTAACGGAGGACCAGCTGTCATCTCATTGCGTTTGATACACTTTGCCTGTATACAGGCATACCCCACATTAACGTACGCAATGGGACCGGAGCATGTATGTAAAGCGAAAATGTACTTAAAGTGAAGCACTACTTTTTCTCCACTTATCGATGCATGTCCTGTACTGCAATCGTCATATATGTGCAGATCTGATGTAAATAAGGCATTTGTAACAGGCTCTATAGTCTCCCCACTTGCGCACACCTTTGTTACAGGTAGGGAGCCGGTATTGCTGTTCAGGACGTGCTGACTGGCGCATGCGTGAGCTGCCGTTTGCCTATTGAGCGAGATGTACTTACTCGCGAGTGTACTTAAAGTGAGTGTACTTAAACCGGGGTATGCCTGTACTCTCTTATCTTGTGAGTAGGATTCTATTTTTTACCAACCGGACCAGCTGCAATACTGTTATTCCTATTTTAGCAATTTTATTGATTTATCTGTTTTATTAAATTAGCTCTTTATTTTTCCGGCTTGCTATTATTTGTTGTTATTGTGCTTCTGTCTTGTACAGTATGTGGTGTTCTAGTTATATATTTTGTGTGTCAGTATTTGTTGTTTTGTGTCTGTCAGTAGCAGTTTACACTATGATTTCTTGTTGTGTTTAATTCCACATATCACGGGACGTACGGCTGTGGATTTACCAAGACATTTGGAAGTACAGGACTAGAAGAGTCTTTCGGATCTTTCCTCCAATTGGATATTTAAGAGACATTGACATGGACTTGTAAAGCGCCGGTTCGTATTGTATATCCTCATCTCACCAAGTGCACCAATTATACCCGGGCTAGTGGGGCAGCGCTGTCTCACACACTTGGGTGGGTGGTTGGTTCTGTGGACACTGGGATGGTACGGTGTCCGGAGCACCTCAGTACATTGGGGTAAACCCTGCAGGGGTGTGGACACAGTGTTGGGAAGGCACGGTGAGGGGTTGCGGCCTGTGAGGCCTAGAGTTGCTGTAGTGGGGTTATTGTTTATGACTGTTTTATGCATACAGTAAATTGCTATTGTTTTACTACATCCGTGTGTATTGTTCATACATGGTCCTGCACTGGGCTATCCCACATAGTTAGGATCCCGTGCAGGTGGAGGCGCTGTCACCCATCAAATCAGGGCGGAGGTTCAGTCCTCCTGTGAACCACAGGTAATGCACCACACACACCGTAGCCGCCCTATCTCCCTGGGGGTGGGGGAAAGAGTGCTACACAATATAACCTGCATAAGAAATATATTGCATTTTAATTAGCATCTCAGGGCTCAAAAAAGTAGAGAAAAAGACGCTCGCCCGGAACAAAAGTCACTCACCAAGAACCCCCCACCCCGCCAGTCAAAAACATATATATATTTATTTTTTTAAGGAATTTGAATTTGTCCCTTTCTCTTTCATACCCCTCACTCACTTACCTGTGTTAGGATGGACGCCGGTGGCAGGACTAACTCCATACCAGAGCAGATGAAGAAGCTGTTGGCTGGAGAAGACGATCACTTGGTCAGCAGGAGGAATTTCATGACTAAAGTCGGGTGGCGGAGGCGGCATAAGCAGCAGGAAAGTAGTCTCCTGCTGCTCACATGGATATGATAAATTAGAAATAAACCCCAAAACTGATGCTACTAAGAATAATCAGACAAAAAGATTCTATCAATGTTCAAATAAAGAACTATAAAGGTTTGAGGCAATGCTGTGATGAAAAATGAACATATACCCCAATGCACGTGTGGCTACTGTATGTAACCGAGTAGGGGGTGAATATAGCAGGGTAGCTGTCCCAACCCGAGCACTCCCCGCAAAGAGAACCGCTCGATGAAAAAGTACTCCATCCCCCGCAACCCCCAATTATCTCTAGTATAATTTGTATATCCCTAGTATTTTACCACACTGGGTCTAAAAAAGCCCAAAATAGAGAGTACTCACATTAGGAAGAACACCAACTGATTGCTTTTGAACCCGTGATGTGCTCCAACCGTGAAGGTAAAAAAGAATAGAAGGCGGGCACTGCTAACCTGGTATTAAGGAACTAAATGCAATCACATGGATATGACTACTTTCCTGCTCCTGCCGCAACCTCTGCCATCCACCTTTTAACCATCAAACATATCCTGCTGACCAAGTGATCGTCTTCTCCTGCCGACAGCTTCTTCCACTCCGTTATGGAGTCAGTCCTGCCGCTGCCACGCCAGCTCACAAAATCCACTCACCCCAGGCGAGGGGACGAGTGGATTTTTCGAGCACTGAACATCATATTATCACATATCTATTCCACATTCTATTTTTAGATCTTTAGTGTGAGATATAAAAAGCATATTCTCTATCTAAACTGAAAATCGTTTACATAATAAATTATGTGAAAGCGCTTCTCAAATATTGGAGCAGTTCCAAAAGATTAGATTAAATTTAAATGTCAATATGGAGTGTTTGCCACTTATTTCAGGCAAATATGTATCTTAACATTTCTGATTCTCTGGAAACCTACAAGTTACTTGACATATTTATTTATGAGTATCATATTTTGGATTTAGATGGGGCGTACAGCAGTTTGTACAATTTTATCTTTGCTAACTCTCTATTGATTGACAAAGCTCACAGCATGCTTAGAAACTTATTAACTAGTAAACTGCACAAGGCTTTATGTAGCTGGCCTAAGGCCAACAGTACAATATTCTGCTTTGTCATCATTTACTTTCATCATGTCAGAAGTGAAATGCTTTTCATCCACTGTTTTGGCCCAATTTCAAAGCGTGGAGCAAAATATTCCTATAATAAATTCAATCTTGTTAACCCTATTATAGTTTTACATTTTAAAATCAAGTTCTAAGCTTTAACAAAGTAAATTAAAAATGTCAACTTGAATTACTGCGAATTCCCGGTCAATCGATAGAACTGTCATATGTAAAACTGCCATGTTGCAGGAGACCAGGTATTTATTCCATAGAAACAGACGTACACACAGTGGATTACAAAATGCAGAGATCTGAAAGCATTTTACTGATATGCCTGTTATTTCTGCTACGTTGTAAGTAGCCTCTGTTGCTTGCGCAATAATTTTATTAATAAACGTACTTTACCATATTGGTATCTTTTTCATTTATAGGTACATCTCGTTGTGGAATTCGAATATAGGACTTGTTCACGTATTTATCCTTCAGGTGTTGTATATCCATGCACCTGTGTCTCTGATTTGCACCTTTTGTGTTTTTTTTGTACTAATATATATATATATATATATATAAATGTAAATACAACTGTATGCTCATCTGCATGTCTTAGGCAGGTCTGCAACCCCACCTTTCACCATTATCACCCAGCACACAGCACTTCCACGTATATAGACAGATAGATAGATAGATAGAAGCCATTTCGAGATCCTGTGGACAAGTCCTTTATTAAGTATTCACCATTTGGGCCCAAGTATCTCTTCTTTCCATACAGGTCATAGGGCAGCTACATTGAGACATTTTATACTTTAGTTCTCCAAGATCTGGAGAATGTATGTTCCAAACCTACGGCTAGGAGAAATTTGTCTCCTCTCGAAGTGGCTCCCTAAAGGAGTTTAGAGACTTAGATCACATGGTCATCCTCCAGACTGGTAAGGGAGGTGGTATTGTGGTTCAGGATAGGGTGTTGTATGAACGGGAAGCCTATCACCTACTCCAGGATCAGGCATTTTATCACTCTGATTGGTGATCCAACTTTGGAGTATTAGTCAATATACCAGAACCATCTTGTGGAGGCAAGAGACAAAAATGTCATCATGTTGTCTGAGTATAAGTTCCTGTAAAACAAATATAATCACTGCGCTTGCAGCTAGTGAAGGAAATGGCCATACAAATGTGCAAAACAGAAAGTGAATCCCTGCGCTTCTCCCATAGGGATAGCAATTGATTGCTATCCCTATGGGAGAAGCGCAGGGATTCACTTTCTGTTCTGAGTATAAGTTCCTGTACATAGAACATCCAAGGATTCCTATCTTCTACCACCTCCCTAAAATTCATATATCTATATCTATATTGTTTTAACATTCTCATTGAGACCATCAGAATTTAATGTCTTATTTAATTTTTAGCAATAAATATATTAATGCTTTTATCATGTATTTTTAATTCTAAGTTTATGCAGAGTATGTTAAGTAGTTATATTTGTATACTTCTATTAGTATTCATTATTAGTATATGTATTTAATTTAGAAGATTTTTTTCAAATGTTTGTTTTTTCTGCATCAAAATTGAATATGTACTGTTGCTATTTTTGTTTTATCATTGAGTCTTTTGTAACCATTTTTCACTTGATTTTGTTGTTCAGTAGTCTTATAATGTATTCTTTTTTTAGATTACTATCACCCTTCTGTATGTCTCTTTTTATTAGCATAATTCATCAGTTTCTCTCTCTATATTTTATGGTTGGTAATGGCATAATTAATTATGTCTATTAAACCCAAGTGTTTCAGAATGGCGCTAAACAACTAATACAATCAAGTGTAGTGGAAAATAATTGAAAGTGAATTGTAAGGTGAAATAGAAAGATTCTCAACCTTCACAGGGAATTTGTACAAGTTCCCTTATAAACAGTAATGGACATCCAGGGTTTGAAGGGAGCGATGATTCAGGAACACCCCAAAAAAGAAATAGACAAATATGGTGCAGCAAAATCACACAATATCATGAAGCAATGGAATCTTGGCTCATATAGATTGCCTACTTACAGCAGGTCAGTGAAGAGTCAGCATAAACAGGGGACACGATAAGTAGAAACTCTGAAGGGTTCTCACTCAGAGCAGCATTCATGGAAAACAACGAAGAGAGACCATGGTGTGCACCAAAATAACGAATTTATAGCAGTTTAAAAAGCATAAGAAATGTACTAACAGTACATCAAAATAGGGCACATAAGGTTTTCTTGAGGCAGTAGATATCACGTCAGGAAAAGTGGTAGTCTGCCAGTTTGTTTCGGAACTCCCTCAGTCAGACCGCGCTGAATGGCGCCTGACGTCACATCCGTCAGGAACCGCACTTCCGGTTGGACAGAGGGGGAGGCAGGTAGCAGAATGTCACGGCAGATTCTTCACCTTCCGACCGGGAGCAACTACTGGTAGTGCTGTAGCTCTGCGCGTTTCGCTGAACTGGCGTCAGCTTCCTCAGGAGAAATATAGAGTGAGACTTTTTTTTTTCACCTTTTTGTCACTGTCACTGATTTTCCACTATTGTTGGGTGTGTGTGTATATATATGTGTATATGTATGTGTGTATATACATATATATATATATATATCACACACACATATATATACATATCTCACACACACATATATACATATACACACACACATGCACATATATACTTATACAAACACACACATATACACACATACATATATGTGTGTGTGTGTATGTATATACTAGCTGATATACCCGGCGTTGCCCGGATGTAATGTTCCCGCTCCCCTCTCTCACTCCACCCCCCCTCTCTCTCCCTTCTCCCCTCCCCCCTCTCTCTGTCCCCTCCCCTCTCTCCCCCCTCTCTCCCCCCTCTCCTCCCTCCCCCCATCTCTTTCTCTCTCTCTTTCCCTGTCTCCCCCCTCTCTGTTTGTCCCCCGTTCACATCAATCCGTTCCCCCCCACCCTTTACAGCTCCCCCCTTTACAGCTTCATGCAGTGTGTGTGCGTCAGTGTGTGTGCGTCAGTCAGTGTGTGTGTGCATCAGTCAATTTGTGTGTTCATCAGGCAGTGTGTGTGTGGGCGCGTCAGGCAGTGTGTGTATGCGCGTTAGTCAGTGTGTGTGTGTGCGTGTCAGTCAGTATGTCTGTGTGTGTGCGCGTTAGTCAGTGTCTGTGTGTAAGCGTCAGTCAGTGTGTGTGTGTGTGTGTGCGCGTCAGTCAGTGTGTGTGTGCGTCAGTCAGTCAGTGTGTGTGCGTTGTCCAGTCAGTGTGTGTGTGCGTCAGTCAGTGTGTGTGTGCGTCAGTCAGTGTGCATGTTTGTGTGCGTCAGTCAGTGTGTGCGCGTCAGTCAGTGTGTGTGTGTGTCATTCAGTGTGTGTGTCAGTCACTGTGTGTGTGTGTGTCATTCAGTGTGTGCGTCTGTCAGTCAGTGTGTGTGCGTTGTCCAGTCAGTGTGTGTGTGTGTCAGTCAGTGTGTGTGTGCGTCAGTCAGTGTGCGTGTTTGTGTGCGTCAGTCAGTGTGTGTGCGTCAGTCAGTGTGTGTGTGTGTCATTCAGTGTGTGTGTCAGTCACTGTGTGTGTGTGTGTCATTCAGTGTGTGTGTCAGGCAGTCAGTGAACAAGGCATGTCTCTACCCACTGCAGTCTCTGGGATGGTCAACTTGAGGATGGTCCCTGGACTACCACTACAGGTCAGGGCCCCTGCAGCTGTCCTGGCTCTTCCCTGGCCGTCTAGCAGGACCAGAATTATAGGGTATCACTCACTTTCCCCCAAGGGGAAGAGTAACAAGGTAGGCCAATCTCTAGGCAATCCTGCATGATCTCTGCCTCCCTCAAGTGGGGAGAGGCACTACTAAACTTTGGGTGGCACTGCCCTTAAGAACAGCTAGGAGGAGGGCACCAGGTCTGTCCCATGATTGGTCATGCTCAGGCCTGATGTCACCGCTTCCCACTGTCATTCAAGTGCAGCACCAAGGAGGGGGAAAACTCCATGTTGACTACTGGAAGCCTGATTCTACCTGGGCTTACTGCCAGGGTAGGGCAGGTTCATAGCCAAAGGTGGCATGGCTACATATGTATATACTGTAGCTCCAACAATGTATTGTAGTTTTTGTAAAGCATTACGTACAATGTAAATAAAATGCAAACAATGGGGACAAGTGCAAAACAGGTAAATGGAAGCATAAGGCAAAGGGAGCAGAATGAGAGATTTGGTCATTCCGCTGCAGAGGGATCCACCCCCGGAGCCATCGCTGCCGGCCGCTTCTAGAAGAAGGTACGTTTTAGCAGTATGGGGTGAGTTAAAGGGGTTTTAGCACTTAGGGTAAGGTGTTAACTTTAGGGGTTTTAGTGGTTAGGGGAGGGTGTTTTAGGGTAACGGCTTCAGATAGGGCAGCGGTGCGCAAACTGGGTGGTGTGACCCCAAGGGGGGGCGCGAGACTGCCGACGGGGGGGGGGGCGGGGTTTACAGAGGCCCCGCGTGCTTCCCGAAGGCACTTAAATTAAGTGCCGGGGGAGCTGCAGGGCCTCTGTAAACCTAACGTACCGTGGCTCTGGCATCTTCCTCCCTGCGTCGCCATGGCAACGCGGCTTGAAAATGACGCTGCGAGGTCATGTGACGTCACGTTGCTATGGTAACGTGACGTCATTACGCCAGAGCGCGGGTAAGTTGGGGTTGGGTGGGGCACGGCAGTGAGGGGACCGCCGGCAGGGGAGCGCAGGGAAAAAAGTTTGCGCCCCCCTGAGATAGGGGGTTTTAGGGTTGGGGAGTTTTTAGGGTAAGGTTTAAGCTTAGGCACTTACCTTAGTGACAAAGCAGGTCCCGGTGGAGGGGTGAGTCACGGCGAAGCGCCGGCGGTCATTAGGTTGTGGTGAAACGGCCGCGACCAAATGTCTTAGACTGTAAGGGAGACCACGTTAAGAAATGCTTGCAATCTAAGTGTTATGTTGGGATGCTTACAGAATCAGTAGGATAAACTAGTAAAAGTACAGTCAGTGGAGGTCAAGTGTACCTTGAATTCATAGTAGACTCATAGATTGAAATTTTGTCTGCTGTTCTCCACTCCACAAAGTTTCTACAAATTACATACTTGGAAATTATTGAACAACACTTTTTTCTTTGGTATTTTGTGTAAAATAATTATGCAGCCATTATTCGCCAAAAAAGTAATAGGGAAAAGAAGTATAATATTATTATGACATAGGACCTAGTAAAAAACAAAACAAAACAACAAAAAAAACCTTATTTTTCATAAGAAATAAAACTGAAATATGCAATTATGGGTGATTAAATCTTTTTAAGGAATCAATTACAATTCAATAAGCTGTTTAATAATAATTATTTTGTTACTTGCCTGTTGTCTGGATAAGCCCTTGCAAATGGCAATTTCTTCTGGAAAGAGATTGCCTCCTCTCAATATTTACATCTGTTCTTGTACTTATAGTTTTGCTAAATTTGACATACAGGTATTATTGCATTATTGTAAAGCACTACATTCATTGTGCTATATGAAAAATAGCATCATTACGTTTACTGAAAGGTCCCAGACATGACATGTAACGAGTCCATTACATTTAATCATTATATACGTTAAAGGATAAAAACAGTTTATGCTTGTGTAGCCAGGTCCCCTCTGGCTCCCCGGACTTAAGTTCTCCCCTTCTTTACCTCCGACAGCGTGAGGGCAGCAGCAGGGGAGATCACTGGGGGCCCCCGGCGACATCAGTTGCAGGGCACCGCCATGTTTTTCGTGTCCGTGCATTCGCAGAAGCAACTCGGCGGCCATGTTAGGGTTGGCGTTAGGCTCACGCATGCCATTTCAGGAGCGCAGGGACTGCCCACAGTTGCGAATGCTCAGTTGAGAGAAGCAGCGGCCATTACAAGTTCGCGCATGCGTGTGCAGATTGCGCACGCGGCCCCAATGTTAAATAGGGCCATGGAGGACTACAGCCCCCAGAGTGCTTAGGGGCAGGTAGGTCACATGACGCCAGGGAGCCAATAGGGCTTGCATGATTCCCTTTGAGGAGAGATACATTGTTGTGTGCTGAGTCAGGGTGTCAGAGGAGCTGGGAAACAGATAGGGGATGGTGTGTAGGTACAGGGATCAAGTGGCCCCTGCACTAGGCCAGAGACTCCCTAGGCCCCAGTCATTGAAAGTTTGTGGCTGCTACAGGGACATGCCCTAGATAGGGAACGGATCCCCCTGGCAGGCCAGTATAGTCAGGGACACAGCTGTGTGTGACGTGGCCTGGCAAGTGAGGTTTGGAACCAGACCTGTCTCACTACAGATAAATGAACTATCTGTATGGTGAGATCATTCTACTGGAAGGAGGACGCCATTGCGGAGACTTCGGTGCTGGACACAGACGGGTCCTCTTCAGTTGTTCTGCTAAACCCGGGTGCAGGAGTTCCGGGCAGGTACCATGTCCCCTAAGGGGCTTAATGAGGATGTGGATATTTGGGCATTGTATTAAATTATAATCATTAGCCCATATCCGCAATAGACCCTTGGGACATGCTATTACTCTCCTTACTCTGCTTCTCCTTCTCCCTGTTGTACTATATCCTTTATTACTCTTAGTTAATCATTATATATATATATATTTAAAGGATTAATAGATGTCTATTTTAATATTTTAAATTTCTGATAAACTAACATTGTGTTTCTTTTTATTCCAGCATGGTTTTTTTTATATATTTATGTTATATTTATGGTAGGCTAGATTATAGGTTAGTTAACTGTTTATTTGTGTTTTTAAATTCTGCTAATAAAGTTGTTGTTTTAAAAGTAATAGTATATCTTCCCTATCACTTTGACCATGGCTCAGATGATTGGTCTAACTTTAATAGTCTGACCAATGAGACATCTCTGAGAGGTATTTAAGACCTCTGGGTAATGGCCAAAATTATTCCCTGAAGAAGTACTTAGATGTACGAAACGCGTTGGATGTATTTAACCTATGCCATTATATTGTTTTTTATTATCCAGTGGATCTGCATTTAATCCATTATCTTTTGGTGTTATTGTGCTGACTGAGCGGTTTATGCGCCGCTATAGAGACTTTAAGGGACTTTCTCCTGCTCCTTCACCACTGCCACGGGAACTGTGACGTCACTCCGCTACACCACGTGACGGAGCGGCATCGTGGCACGCTGTGCAGGCGCATGCAATTGCGGAAGTGTTTGCTGAGCCTTTCCATCGGCTCTGAACTGCCCTGCCATTGCAGCAGCTGATAAAACGGTGAAATCTCCAAAGGAGAAACGAAGGACTGTAAGGAAAAAAAACCCTGGAAGAGGCATATTGCCGCTTGAGACTCGGTTCCACTGAGTGCCTGAACCTGCAGTGGAGCCAGACTGCTGTTAAGGAACTCCCTTGAAAGCAGCATCCTGTTGGATGAAAAGTGTATGAGGGATCCTGTGCCCCACAACCACCACAGAGGCTCCTGTAGAGAAAGCTGAGTACCAGATTCCCCTGTCTACAACCATGGAGTGGTAAACAAGTGTGATATACACTAAATGCTTATGAATTTTCTATTTGATGTACGCAGATTTTATACCCCTTTAATATTGTAATACATTTTTATTACTTGCTTCACTATTTGGCGTTGTGCGCTGTTTTCTTTTTGTTTCCATTTCTTAGAGTGTGTGGGGTGCTGAGCCACCCCCAATGTTTATAGCAGCAGACGCCCTTATCAACCACACGGTTATGATATAATTTATTATACAATCACTTATTCACTTGGTATTGTGGTTTATTTAGTATATTTATGGTTTAGTCACTGCACTTTATTTTTAAGTAGGAGTTAAATAGTAGCGCACAGTTTATTCTTGTTTTTTTACAGTCATCAAGTGCACCAACTTTAACACCAGTCACACCCTTCGGGTATTGTGGGACTCTTGTGGACTCTGTGTGAGTTACACAGTATTGGGAACAAGGTGGGAATACAGCTCTGCAAGGTCTGGAGGATACAGTAGTTGTATTATTAGTGATCCATATAGAGTGTTATTTGATGTGTTACACATAGTAATGCTACCAGTAAAGCCCTTTCTATTTTTACTAATGTGTATGTGTTCATTGTAAGAGTGTCCTGTGAGGGGCTGCTTCCACTCTGCTGGGATCCCTCACAGGTGGAGGCGCTGCACCATATAGTAAGTGGTAAGAGTAATTCACCCCAGGCTCCCAGCAGCGGAGGCTTAGGCTCATGTGAGCCAACAGGTAAAGGGCAACACCAGTAGCTAATTACAGCTACCCCCTGATCTCACTTAGGGTTGGGGGAAACAGGGCTACACTTGCATTGAATTTACAATCCAATATGTTGCATGTTGTAGTAGACATGTCGTTCTCCTTTTTGCAGATGTTGCAGACATTACCCCAGTTAATGTGGAAAAACACCCACGGTTTATGTTAATCCACAAATGCTTGAAGGAGAATGCACAAGTTGCCATGGTTTTCAATAGCATACACATCAATGCTTGTAAAATATTGCATTCGCGTTCACGCAATGCCTCATGTCACTGGGTGTAATAACATCTGCTCTATCTGTATATCCCTGAAGGTGGCTGCAGAATTCTTTTAACTACCGTAATCTTCTACAAGATAAGTGTATTATCAACAGCTGCTGTGCTGGGTTTATAAACCGTGCAGAGCGGAGTGAAATAAAGTCTGATAACTTTTTTTTTACTGATGTTATCACATGCATTACCAGGAAAAGTAGTAAAATAAATGTGTTAGCATTTGGCCTTGGCCACAAATGAAGGCCATCTGAAAATGATGAACTCTACCTCCAGTGCTTACGTGGAATATTGAGCAATAAAAGCCAACTGAATCTCCAGAAAATGTAAACTTTAGACAACTACAGTACAGTCTGTAAAGTCAGCATATTTTTTCATAGTTTTTTTTTTCTGAGAAAAATTGTAACTTTTAAATCAGCCAAATAATAATATATATATAATCCACAGAAGCAGCCGGCACTCCACTTGCAAGTAGAAAATATTGGGTGACCGAAACGTCGGTTTATGTGTCTTTTTCAATACAAAAACTTGTGATCAAACTTACCAGAGTGCTGTCTCCTGATCTCGTGCTTCAAACGGTATCGTATGGTTTATATATATAAATGGACTTGATCTTCCAATTAGAAGAGTTCAGTGGTAACCGGACTTCTTAGAGAATATATGCTGTAAATGTAATATTTCTGTAATAATATCAGGATTTAATGACCTTATTCGACCTCGGCTAAACTTGTGTGTTTTTTGTGTATAGCATTTTCCCAATCTTGGCCTTCGCATGTTGATTCCCCCAGCGGTTATGCTTAATGACTTTTTATATCTGTCTATACTTTTAATATATATATAAAAAAAATATATATATACATATATAGCCATGATAGGACATAGCAGACGTTATTTCCCCCGCTAACGCGTAATAATGTGTGAAACAAATGCATGTGGTACCACTGTTGCACGCATGTTAATGCTGCGTTAAATATTGCGTTAGTGTTAAAACAACCCCTCATGTTAACGGACAATAACATCTGCTACATCTTTATATTCTGTACTGATGCTTGTTGAGTAAATGACAGTATATACAGCACTGTAGGTAATATCATTTTAGGCACATTCCTACCCATTCAAAAAGGAACAAGCTGCCATGTACAGACAAGCTATAATGTTTTATGAGCTCTTTACCCTTCAAAGTGCTGTCCAATTGGAAAAGCAAAGAATGCTCAGGAATTTGAAAGTATTGAAAAAATAAATAAAGATGACTCTATTTGACCATTATAAAATACAAAAAACAGACATAAAGGCCAAGAAAATCTTCCCGTGCATTTTGCACCAAGTAGTGCTTTTCCAAGGTCATTGAAAAAGCACCATTTGGTGTGAACGCCTGGAAGGAGTTTCTTGGCCTTTTTGCCTGTTAGTTTGTATTTTATCATGATCTAATAAAGTCATCTTTTATTTTTATTCAATTCTTGCGAGTTCCATTCATCATTCGATTTTTTTTTGTTGGTTTTGTTTAACTGCTTTATGGAACATAACACACCTACGGGATTTAAAGACAGCTGCCTTGCTGTGATGCTGCCTCGTCGCAATGCTGTGGATGATAGAGCTCAGATCGAGAAACATTGAAAGCTCCATGAGCCCTTTATAGCACCTACGAGCACAGGTTCCTCATTAGAGGTTGATCAATACCTTCCTCATAGGGCCCGTAGGTGTTGGGATATAAAGATTGTGTGCTATCAGCAAAAATATTCTTGTCTTATCCTGCATTAGAACTTATACGAGATATCTCGGACTCAGTTGACACTTTTCTCGAGTTGCTGGATGGTTGATCTTATTTTTGTAATTGGAAAGCTAAGTGCCTTTTTCAAGATCACAGACCTGTCAAGGTCACAGTGCAGTACAGTAATGATTGAGAGCAATATGATGTACAGTGTAAGAGAATATCATAAACAAATATAGAAAGAAGCAGGGTTCAGTCTGTTTAGGAACTCTGGCTCATTTCTGGCACCTTGCACCTTTTTTTTTATTTTTTAAATAGGGATTAACATGAACAAAATAAGCAATATAGCGATAATTACATTATTAGAAGTAGAGCTGGAATACTGACTGGGAGTGAATACATGCTTGTTTTTCTGCCTCTTAGTTGTACAAAGGATGGAGTTATGAAGAGATGTAGATGCTATTAACCATGAATGTAATGGCTATGAAGTACCTATTATATTGGCATTGTATGACAATTCCCATGGTAGAAACAGATGAGAGGGGGTGACAATGTCAAGAAGATGCCAGCAGAGTATCACTGTAAAGATTTTGCTCGATCCATGTTGGGTTTTGCTGCAGTTCGGGTTTTACAGGTTGTCTGTCCTTTCTGCTCAATTTGGCCATTTTGTGTACTGAAAGGCTGCAGTTCCTAGTGGGAGTCACCGAGCAAGGTTCTAATGCTTGCAGTTCCTGTTGTCTACGCTGTCACGCCTTACCCTTTTATCTGTTTGGATTCCCCTGTTGTTGATCCCGGACCGTGACCCCGACCTCGCTGCTTTCTGCCTGCTCTGACCTTTTTGCCTGTTTACTGGACTTTGCACCACTGCCACCAGCCCTGACCTCAACCGACTTCGGATACTCTAACAGGACTCTGTTCCTTTGCTCTTGTCGGTTATTCTGCATCCCTACCTCAGTCCTGCGGGTCCGCATCCTGATTGGAGACAAGAACCGTCACAGTCACATAGGAGAGCGCCTAATAGAATTTAAGGTTTTGGGCATTTTTACTGCACCCTACTATGTGACTAGGGTCTTAAAGTAGGGTGCAGCTTAGGCAACACTTTGAATATGGAGTGGAAATCTGCATATCGGAAGCACAGAATGCAAAAAAAGGAAGAACTTGGAAGTAAAGTATGTGTCTAAGTTTGTATATATTCTTTTATCATATGACATCAACTATGTATGCAGTGCTTTACAAAACAGACATTAGAATACAGGGAAATATATTACAATAATTGTATCAAATAGAGTCCCATGATAGAAAAAGGAGTCTTACAGAGGCAGTAGAGGAAGAAGTGAGTGCAGTGGATAGCAGTGTCTGACTAAGAGTATTGGCAAGCACCTTTGTAGATATGAGAGACGAAGCTCTGGTCTAGGTTTAAGGTACTGTATTTGGAGACCGGGCCATTTTTACTAAGTGGTACTATTCCATAAGAGACACTTTCTAGTGCCTGAGGACACATTACAAAAGATTTAAGTGAATGGACAGTAAGGTCTCTTCTGGTGCTGCAAGGAGTCTTATGGAATTACATTACATAGTAAATAAGTGCATTAGTGTGTTAAATATACAACTATAATTGGTTATCTCTTGCATGTAATGTTATTAAATAACTTAATACATTAGCAAAATGGACTCTTTGAAGTGATGCACAAGCTTCCAAAGTGATCTAATGCAGACTCTTTTGTAAAGGATATGGGTCGGAAGGAGTGACTTACAGATGTTTCAAGACATGCTGTTCCCGGTACTTGGAGAAGCAGTGAGATTCCACCTGCGGGAAGACTTGGTTTGCCATGGACTAACCGCAGGAAGCCCACGAAATAACATCCCATGGTTCTGTGTAATTTTTTTAAAATTGCAATTTAAGTCTCTGTCTGATGAACAGTGAATATCTTTGTTGATGGCTGTAGTGAGGTTATTGAATGGTACAAGTACTTAATACTACAAATCATATTTTAATATGGTTTTACACAAATATGTGTAATGTTATGTGACAGTTCTAAGGCTCACTCTAAGATGAAGCAACTTTTCTTAAGGGAGATTAAAAAAATCTGTTAAACCGCAAGAACCTTTTTTGAACAATAAAATTCACAACAATGTTGTAATCCAAATATCATGGAAACATGAACTTAGTTTGCTATTGTTTGTGTGGGGGAGGGAAATATTTCCAGTACAGATGGAGGCTCTGGTTCTGTCGCTTCCCGCGGTTGAATCCAAGCCACGCCATGCAGTGCAAGTATGGAGATTTACATGCCCATCTGATTAACACAGTGGGGGTCCCTGGCTCTGAATGGGACTCGCGATGTGTGAATCCTACCAGGCCGCACCTGACTGTAAGAAATGTGAACTAAGAGTGAGACTGAATCAGTCACTCTCCCTGCGTGCCTCTAACAGGCGATCGCTGGAGCTGAACCATATTAATTTCAGGTCCGGGGACCCCCTGCTTCCAAAGTTACAGGCCCCGTTATAGGGTGCCGGTATCCTTACCATGTTTAAATTCTCCTGCGTCACGGCACATGATAGGGAGATTTTAACAAAGGAGTGGGATACCGGCACCCCAAAGCAAAGGAATGGAAGCAGGCACACGGTCTTTCTAAAGGTGCAGTTTATTGTGCCACCAAAGGTCCAACGTTTCGGCAAATAGATTGCCTTTATCAAGGAGAGGGCTACAGAACATGTTAAACATACCACAATATATACACAAATGGGTACTCACCCCCCCACGATCACTGCTGCCTTGCTCCTGGATGTCAACGCCCCCCATCGTGACGTCAGGGCGCCAGCGCGACGCAGCGTGATGACGTCATGCACCACCAGGGGAGGAGGAGACAGCCTCCCCAATGCCTGTAACAGGCTAAGATGGCTGTCCTGCAGGAAGCTGGAAACTCAGGGAGCCGCCCCCTCACTGGCAGCAGAGGCTCCCCTGGTGACGTCATCACGCCCTCACGGGGGAGGAGGGGGGGGGGGCGGGCCTCAGGCATCAGACCTGCCCTGGAGTGAAAAAAAGACAGCCTGATGCCCAAGGAGGACTGAATGATCGTGCTGGGGTGAGAGCCCTTACATAAACAATCAAGTGTAATGTGACTACAGTTTTATTAAATAAAATAATCAAATAAAGTGTACAAACTAATAGTATAACCACAGTGTCATCTAATGCAGTGTATAAAAAATGGTGGAGGCTGTATTTATGCTAGCAGCATTACATATAGAATTAGAACCTGAAAGGATACATGATACATATAGATAAATGCATATACAGCAATCCTTAGAGGAGCATAATGTACATAATGGGTCGCAGGGGTCCACGGCGAGACGCACAGAGCCTTACAGAGTCCTTCTGCTACCTCCTGTTGAGAAAGCATTTGAAATTTTGTTGTTCATTCAGACCCCTGCCATTACTTGTCTGCAATGTGTGGATCCAATAAGCCTCACGCCTCAGTAAAAGGGTTTCTCTATCAGGGTATCCTTGTCTTGGTGCTATGTGTTCAATCCCCATCACTCTGAGGGATGACACATTGTGTCTGTGTTCAACACAGTGCTGTACCAGTACAGTAGGGTCCGTACCCTTACGTATCACACTTTTGTGTTCAATGTATCTCACTTTAAGCATGCGTGTAGTCTTGCCTACATAGACAAGACCACATGGGCACCTGATAATATACACCACAAATGTAGATCTACATGTAATACGATTATGAATAGTGATTTTTTTACCACTATGTGGATGACAAAATACATCCCCGGTAGTAAGACTGTTACACACTGAACAATTCATACACCGGAAGTTACCCTGTTTACCGCCTTCTAGGAAGTGGGGCGTATGGTAGTGGTCCTTGTTGTCAGCATGTATCAAGTTGTCTGACAAGTTTCTCCCTCTCCTATAAGCGATCAAGGGGGGTGTCTGACAACTAGCTGCTAACACCTCATCATTCTGCAGCAGGTGCCAATGTTTCCGGATAGTAAATCTGACAAAATTACTGGCCCTATTGTATGTGGTGGAAAATACAATGCGTTTCTCATCCTTAGTCGCCCTATTAGGAATCACCTCTCTGTTAAGGGCTGCATCAAGCACTGCCGGGGTATATCCCCTTTTAGTGAACCTTTCACGAAGGTCATCCATGGCCGGTGCTAGTTTGTCCTGTCGACTAGTGATCCTAGAAACCCTCACTTTTTGTGAGAAAGGTAGGGCATTGATGAGGGATGGGGGATGGTGACTGTCAGCACGTAACAGGGCATTTCTGTCAGTATCTTTCCTGTAAAGGTCTGTGTGGAACTCACCATTTTCTTGGGAAATCAGGACGTCTAGAAAGGATAATTGCTTAGAGCTCCAGACATTAGTAAGCTGTACAGGAGAAGGGAGATTGTGTAAATAATCAAAAAATGACAATAACTGGTCCTCAGTACCTGTCCACACAAAGAACAGATCGTCAATATATCTATAATACCCAATTATGTATTTATAGTATATTGATGCATATATGTACTTCTCCTCAAAATCTACTTTTGTATTTTGTCATCCACATAGTGGTAAAAAAATCACTATTCATAATCGTATTACATGTAGATCTACATTTGTGGTGTATATTATCAGGTGCCCATGTGGTCTTGTCTATGTAGGCAAGACTACACGCATGCTTAAAGTGAGATACATTGAACACAAAAGTGTGATACGTAAGGGTACGGACCCTACTGTACTGGTACAGCACTGTGTTGAACACAGACACAATGTGTCATCCCTCAGAGTGATGGGGATTGAACACATAGCACCAAGACAAGGATACCCTGATAGAGAAACCCTTTTACTGAGGCGTGAGGCTTATTGGATCCACACATTGCAGACAAGTAATGGCAGGGGTCTGAATGAACAACAAAATTTCAAATGCTTTCTCAACAGGAGGTAGCAGAAGGACTCTGTAAGGCTCTGTGCGTCTCGCCGTGGACCCCTGCGACCCATTATGTACATTATGCTCCTCTAAGGATTGCTGTATATGCATTTATCTATATGTATCATGTATCCTTTCAGGTTCTAATTCTATATGTAATGCTGCTAGCATAAATACAGCCTCCACCATTTTTTATACACTGCATTAGATGACACTGTGGTTATACTATTAGTTTGTACACTTTATTTGATTATTTTATTTAATAAAACTGTAGTCACATTACACTTGATTGTTTATGTAAGGGCTCTCACCCCAGCACGATCATTCAGTCCTCCTTGGGCATCAGGCTGTCTTTTTTTCACTCCAGGGCAGGTCTGATGCCTGAGGCCCGCCCCCCCCTCCTCCCCCGTGAGGGCGTGATGACGTCACCAGGGGAGCCTCTGCTGCCAGTGAGGGGGCGGCTCCCTGAGTTTCCAGCTTCCTGCAGGACAGCCATCTTAGCCTGTTACAGGCATTGGGGAGGCTGTCTCCTCCTCCCCTGGTGGTGCATGACGTCATCACGCTGCGTCGCGCTGGCGCCCTGACGTCACGATGGGGGGCGTTGACATCCAGGAGCAAGGCAGCAGTGATCGTGGGGGGGTGAGTACCCATTTGTGTATATATTGTGGTATGTTTAACATGTTCTGTAGCCCTCTCCTTGATAAAGGCAATCTATTTGCCGAAACGTTGGACCTTTGGTGGCACAATAAACTGCACCTTTAGAAAGACCGTGTGCCTGCTTCCATTCCTTTGCTTAAGTACCTCTGGGATGTCTGGACCTCCCTGGATACAGCGCACCGGCAGATAAGTACCCCCCTCCAGCACCTACCAGCGGTGTACATGTGCTTCTACATATGACTGTATACCGGCACCCCAAGCCAGGGCCTATAACTCTGGAA
Organism: Ascaphus truei; assembly: GCF_040206685.1. Classification (NCBI taxonomy): domain Eukaryota; kingdom Metazoa; phylum Chordata; class Amphibia; order Anura; family Ascaphidae; genus Ascaphus; species Ascaphus truei. Next base: position 110,203,073 of record NC_134484.1, on the reverse strand, counting down.
GCAGGGGGTCACCGAACCAGAAATGAAAGCAGTTCAGCTCCGGAGACCCCTGCTACAATACTGTATTAAAATAAAAGTAGCTTCATTAACTTGGTGGTTAGCCGCTAAGACAATTAAGGGGTTAAGACTGACTACCTGGTTTATTGGGGGCAGAAGGTGTGAGTGAAGGGGGTAGTTGCCCCAGAGTGGGTGGTTATGCCTCCCAGGAAGGTTGCAGGCGAGTTTAACCCCTTCATTAACATAGCGGTAGTAACCACTATGATAATGAAAGGGTTAATCTCTCCCACTACCCACCTGAGAACTAACCACCAACCCTGGGGCAACTACCCCTTCACCCACCCCCTCAACTCCCAATAAAGATTACAATACAAATACAATACATTAAACACCCCTCCTTCCAACACATATAGCAGGGGTGCGCAAAGTTCTGTTGTGTTTTCAGTGTCTCACTCCTGTTGGGCGGCCTAGTTTTTCACCAGCTACTGTATCAATTTTTCCATCTCCATTTTGGTAACTTAAGGTGTGTTCTATATACTGTGCAGAGGTGACGCTCATCCCACTTATTACACCATATGCTATGAAGCGTCCTTGTAGGTATGGTCAGAAAGGAGTAGATAGATCGAAATGACTGCCGCTGCAGAAAAAATATTGACACATCAGCAGAATGAAACGAAACAATTTATTGGACTACATAAAAAAAACATGATCAAAACAGAAAAAACTCTCCTCCCACACGTTTCATGCGCTTTGTCAATGAGTTTCAATGAAAGTCCTTTCTGCCTTTACCAGTGAAGAAGGTTGCAGTATATGCTTAACGAACAGAGAATAGAGTATTTAAAGTAAGTAGCATACAGCATGTCTACAAATAACACAAGTCCTTAACCTCAGGAACCAAAAAGGGAGTCCAGGCTCTCCCCAGACAGGCGCTCTGCAACCTGTTTCCTCACAGATTGAAAGTAAAAATGAGAGACAGCAAGAAGTCTGTTGCCTTCCTTTTTAAACCTCCCCTTTCCAATATGCTAGCAGACCTACAAGCTAGGGTGTGGTTTTTCTGGTCTGCTAAAGTGAGAGCATTTTTAACCTTTTATACACTCCCTCACAGACACTCTTTTCAGTCTTCATTAATGATCTACCTACAGATTATAAGGGAGCTTCAATGCACAGGTATGCAGATGACACAATCTTATATGTACACAGCCATAGCCTCTCTGACATTGAACACATACTTCAATTGGATTTTTCGAGACCTTAAAACTGGATGTCCCAAAACAAACAATGATATTTGGGACCAAGGTTAAATTTCTAACGCTACCAACGATGGAGCAACAGATCAGAACAAACTCTAAAACCATTCTTGTCCCTGTAACTAGTTTTAAATATCTGGGCATATGGTTTGATTCTCATTTAACATTTGGGTTGCACATTGATAGCCGACATCCTAAACCTATGCCAAACTAGATGTACATTACAGGAACAAATCCTCCCTATGTCAACTGGTCAGAAAACACATCACACGGCAGATGCTAATGCCAATTCTAAACTATGGGGGGCATAGTATATTGTACAACACCCCAAACTCACCTTACAAAACTAGACACCCTCTACAACTCAATATGCTGATTTGTCCTACAGTGTAACTGCAACACACATCACTGCCAAATGTGCAAAGAACTGGATTGGCTATCACTTGAGTCTAGGTGCAAAGTTCATCTTGCCTTCAAATACTTTATGGACAAGTTACCTGCCTATCTGAACAAGCTCCTCACACCTACTACATGCAGCACTTATCACCTGAGATCTAAATCCAAATGACTGTCCACAGTCACAAGAATCAACAAATAATCTGTCCGCTCCTCCTCCTGTTACCGTACACCTCACAACTGGAACAAGCTACCTGAGACTCTCAAAGCCACCACCGGTCTAATTTCTTTCAAAACTAAAGCTGTCTCACATTTTAGTCTGGTCTGTAAATGTTACATACGCCCATAACATACATTTATCTTTGCTTGAACAGTAACGTCTTTAAATATAATGTATAACCCAGGTCATTTAATGTAACCATGTATTTTCATCATAACTCTGTACCCAGGACATACTTAAAAATGAGAGGTAACTCTCAATGCATTACTTCCTGTTGAAACATTTTAAAATAAATAAGTAGTGGCCAGATCAATACGTTAGACAATAGATGTCAAAGCAGAGGGAGGCTGCACCATTGGCTGGCGTAGGCAGATAGTCAGGTATGCTGGGATCAGGGCAGGTGGAGATCAAGCATAGTCAATCAGGTTGGGGTTAAGTCAGCCGGAAGAGTAGTCAGAAAAAACAGGATCAGGGCAGGTGACAGACAGAATGCATAGTCAGGCAAACTGGACTCAGGGAAGACAGAAATCAGAAATGCTGGACTAAAAGGCACTAGGAACATTGATCAGGGATAGGAAACAGAAACTACCTTAAGCAGGAAGCTAGGGGGGGTGTCAATAGGGCTAATATAGAACAGGTGTGTGAAGCTGCAACAGGAGATCAAAAGCACATTGATGCATTGGAACTGTCTTGGGGTTGATCTGGCTCATTGTGAGAGCTGCTGCTTTGAGCAGCAGAGATCACAGGGTCATAGTCCTTTAGGGACACTTGAGCATCCAATCAAGGTTCGTGTGTGTACAGTATAGTTATATTTGAAGAAAAGCCCACTTTGGTTTCAGTATTGTGAACAGTAACTGTATCTTAACATGGCCCTGTCCCCTTTTCCATCAACTGAAATAGTGTGTCATTTTTATTGTACCTCCAAGTATCAGGGATAAAGTTTTCTTCCTGGAGGTCATTCTTTCTCAGATGGCAGCACCTTACATTTCATAATACATCCCATCTGGTCACCGGTTCTTCCAAGACAGTGACCCAAAGCACAGTGCACCTGCGACATTCATTAACGACAGTTAAATCAACTGGGACGGAATATCTCCAGAGTACGTTACTATATTGTGCAGTTGTATACCATTTACTGTATAAAACAGTACAGTGCTGTTGCGTGTGTTTGTTTTATTCTTAGTAATAACCATACTTTGGGCTCTATGCAGTAAGCGCCGAAAAAGTCCTCTCGCCAAGTGTTCCTTATCGGCATGATTGTGCCGATTTTCCCTCGCCGTATGCAATAAGTGCCGAGTCCCTTCCGAATCAAGCTGAAAACATTTGTTCCCACTCTGCCGATGATTTGCCGATCACACACAGGTGTATCGGCGTGCATGGCGAGGTGGTGTTAGGTTCTCCAATTAAACTTCTTGCTGAATCTGCCGAAGCAAGCATGTTTTTGATTGAGCGGCCCATTTAAAGGCAGCGTGTATTTTTATTCATTCTCTGTGTTGTTGGGAGAGAGAGAGACACACACAGAGCTGGGCGATTTACATATTTCATATTGACTGAGAGAGTTGTTGTGTATTGTGAGAGGGTTGTCCTGTGTTGTTTTGTTAACATCTTTGTCTTGTTTTCACTTTGTAAGTGTTCAGTGCGATTGTCTTTAAATTTATTTTCTGTTCTTTGTGAGTGCTATAGGTATGGCCGAAAGGCGTGGGAGGAGTGATGCTGGTGTGAGTGGTACTGGTAGTCGTGTGAGTACGCATCTGAGTGAACGTAGGATTCAGGGGAGTGCTGTTGCTGCGAGTGTGACTGGTGTTGCTGGGAGTGCGAGTGGTGTTGCTATGAGTGCAACTGGTGTTGCTGGGAGTGCGAGTGGTGTTGCTGTGAGTGTGAGTGCTGCTGGTGGCTCTGTTGCTGGTGCTGCTGGGGTGTCTGTTGCTGGTGCTGATGGGGTGTCTGTTGCTGGTGCTGCTGGGGTGTCTGGTGGTGGTGCTGCTGGGGTGTCTGGTGGTGGTGCTGCTGGGGTGTCTGGTGGTGGGGTGGTTGGTGGTGGGCCGCTTTTGGAGTCTCTTCCATTGGAAGAAGGAGAGTCCAGCCAGCAGCAGTGGTTGTGGTTTTGGTTCTTATGTAGCTCACTTCATATTTTTATTTTGCTCATGTACCGGTGTGTGAAACCAGCTGCAATTAATATGTAATCACAGCATAGAGGTGAACAGAGGGGGTGGTGTCGGGCACAGAGCCAGATCACAGGGTCATGGTAGGGTCAAGTCTTGTGGGATGGCTTACAGGTGGTAGAACCAAATAAAAGGTCAGGGTGGTGTCACATCTTGGGGGAGGGACTACAGTTGTTACAAGCTGACAAGGTGAACAGAAGTTCATCACATTCATTTGAAATGGTAATTATCTGAATACTTTCACCCACCAGTCCACTATATATTAAAACGTACGTTAGTCATTTGTTCACTCATATATTCTTTTAACGTTATAGATACGCCACCTTATCACACCAGTACCATCTGTGAGCGACACACTGCATGTGTTGCTGAGTGTCAGCCACATTGAGCGCTACACCTGCTTCTCTTAAATGTTTGGACAGATCTCTAAACACATTCATACACATTTCCACAATTAGATGCTGAATTCTAAGCAGTCAACTTTACTTTCATAGAAGTGATGTACATTATTCTAGTTTGATAACTGCACAACATATGCAGTGTATGTACAACAGAACACTTAATTTTACAACGCATTCCTGCATGAACATTGTATGTTGTATGGTGTTTAAAATAAATGTGCCGATTAGGTTCACATGTACATTTATGTTAAGATGGATAATATACAGATTTCCCTAACCATATCATTGTGATTTCGTTATGTGATGCTGATATTTAGCTATAACTACTCCCACTACAGATACTTCATGTTAATTATGTACACATGACAATTAAATTATGATGTTATTCTTCTATATAGTTGCTCCTGCAGCTCCTGTGTCACCTGACACTGAACATGTCTCATCACCTGTCTCATCAAGGTCATCATCAAGAATGGAAGGTGAGTGTATGAGGTGCACCCCATATAATGTGTACATTTGAAGAATTTCATTTGCCATGCAAAATAAATGCCTTTCACATGTAATGAACTTCACATCAGTTATTGTCACAGAAGATGTAGTGTTTCCTTACAACATGTATTGTGTGTGTTTTAAAGTATCAGCTAGGAGTTGTGATGTTACAGCAACCTTTAATTCATTCTTCTTTCACACTGAGTCGAAACATCATTGTTACTTCAAGCATCATCTTTTAATTGGACACAAATAAAAAATTATGGAAACATGTTATGTGTTCCACTATGAGAACAACTATCATTATAGTGAAAAGAAAGTGAAAGTTCCATGGCAGTTAATGTCTTTCTTTATTTGTAGAACCAGATGTTACCTCTCAAGGACAAATTCACTCAAGTGACCATGAAGATGTTGACACTCCTGGATTAACACAGCATTCAAGTCCTCCTGCTCGTGACACATACTCAGCTATTGCAGCTTCTGAAGAACGAATCTTGGGTGAAGAAAATCGTCGCCATTCAGAAATGATGTCAATGCTTGAAAGGATGATGTCACTGCATGAAAGGATGCATGAAAGGTCAATATCAGAAATGTCACAAATTAAAAAAGTCATCATCCAAGTTCCTAAAGAAATCCAAAATGTAAACAGGACATTACAAGCACTAGTTCTGAATGTAAGCCAAGCAAATCAGTTTCGGAGTACAGCAAGAGAACAACAATTCCACTTTACCCCATCAGAGGATGGATCTTTACATGCTGCTACTTTTTCTTCAGAGTCATCAGTTCTTCATTCCCCAGTTCTTGATGATACCGGTACAGTAGGTGCAAGTTCTGTGCAGGTCCCTGTCAACATCCAACCGCTTACATCTGTTCAAAATATGGAACCGACACCTACAAATGAGACACGCAAAAGAAAGTTAGGGCAACAATTACTAATAACCAGCTTTTGGAAGAAGATTAAAACACAAAAACAAGAAAGTGCTCCACCATCACTCTTGCAATGTTTATCAAGTGTTTCACAACTGCCACAGCCCACACCCAGTGCCCCTGAACTGCCACAGGCCACACCCAGTGCCCCTGAAGTTCCACAGCCCACACTTAGTGCCCCTGAAGTGCAACAGCCCCTACTTAGTGCCACTGAAGTGCCACAGCCCACACCCAGTGCCACTGAACTGCCACAGCCCACACCCAGTGCCACAGAACTGCCACAGGCCAGTACAAGTGGTACAGTTAAGGCCAGAGTACTTGGCAGAGGGAAAAGGCAAACACAACAGCCAACAAGCAGGCCTGTGACTCGCTCTCAAAAGGATAAACAGAAATAAATAATCACATTCACTAAATTTTTTGGTGTACTGGTGTTGTTTACTGCAGACTATTTCATGCATAGTGTATGTATGACCATGTACAGATGCTTGATAACATTCAAGTATGTCCTTGTACACATGAATGTTTATAAATGCTCACTGACTGAATGAAGGCATATTTTATAACATATGAATATCTATTAATCATCAGTTGATTCATAGTATAACATTACTACACATTTGGCATCTTAATGGAAGATGACATTCACTTAGCTCTTGTTCAAGATGAAATGTATCTGGGTTTTTTTGTAATGTAGATAGTCATTTCATGCTAATATTATTGACATACAACTTTAAGTAAGTACCCATATAACAGCATACATTTTAATGTTATGTTTTCTTGTGTCTTAACTCTGTAAGACATTACTTACCTTAATCTTCTTTCATAGTTCATAATGTTGGCATGTGATCATGTATGATTTTTGGTTACAATAACAGATCTGTAAGCCTGTATGAATATATCTGTAGTCTCTCTGTATCTCTATCTATATGTATATACACACACACACACACACACACACAAACATTGTGTGTGTGTGTGTGTTTGTGTGTGTGTGTGTATATATTAACTGATATATATATATATATATATATATATATATATATATATATATATATATATATATATATATATATCTGCCAGTGTTGTCAGCAAACAGGCCTTGTGTTAATGAGATATAAATGTTAGGACACTTGCTACAATTGTGGTATCAGTATGAGTGAGCCCCTAATTCACTCAGCTGTATTTCACTTTGAATATGATTACAACAAGGCCTGCTTACACACATCAATGCCTTTAGTTTTTCACTCTATATATAATATATGTATATATTCAGAATGAACAGTACAGGCCTTCATGGCTGCAAAGAGGCCTTGTTTGCTGTTAAATACAACTTCTACACAGCTGACTCAATTAGGCCCTCAAACATACTGACCCAGTAATGTTATAAACTTTAATGAACTGTTAAGATAATTACAACAAGGCCTGTTTGCACACAACAAGGCCTTCAATGTAGCAATATCTATATATATCTATATATATCTATATATATCTATATATATAGCAACTGTAAATATTACTGTATGTTCATTTGCATGTCTTATATACACACACACACACACACACACACACACACACACACACACACACACACACACACACATACACACACACATATATATACATATATACATACTACACTGGCGACACACTTTATTCGAGCTCAGCTGGTCCCACGAATTCGGGTATACCCGGGTGTATTGAGGTTTGTGACTGTTTTCTGCCCGAGTGCATTGGGTTATTTTCCAGGCAGGGATTGAAGCATTTTATTCCCGCTGGCTGCAATACTGCACAGTATATATATATATATATATACTGCATTACAATTCATGAATTTATGCCATCTGGTAGACACGCGAAGCATTGCAGCCTATTAAATCCTAATCATCATTTAACAGATCAGCCGCCCGTCAGCCAGGCATGAACCCAGGCTGGGAAGGCAAACGCAACGGGGCTTGTCAGAGGTGAGGAGCGGCGCATTCCAGGTATCTGCCAGGTACATACTGGGTATTTGCTCTAATAAAGTGTGTCGGTGCAGTATATATACACACAATATATAGTTAAATATATATAGATATATATATATATATATATATGTGTGTGTGTAAAATTATATAGATATTTATTTATATATATATATATATATATATATCAAGAGAGAAAAACAGAGAGTCAAAGAGAGAGAGAGAGAGAGAAAGAGAGCGAGAGAGAGAAAGAGAGAGAGAGAGAAAGAGAGAGAGAGAAAAACAGAAAAAGAGACAAAGAGAGAGATGTGTGTATGGTTAATTTTAGCTAAGTGTAAGATGAAATCTGTTCATCATAGCACTGTGGATGATTTCACACACATTGTTATTGTAATTAAAAGAGTAAATTTGTTTTGCACATTTTGATTGCCTAAGCCGAAAGTAAAGTTTCGATTCCTGTGAAAAGAGAGTATCTTAGACAAAGAATTTCAGCCAATTATTGTAACAAATTTCTTGTGGGAGAAAACCTAGGCATATAACTGTTAGGTTGTATTATAACCTTGGAAAAAACCACGAAGATAACATGTAACTATTCACACATTCAGCAGACATCCGTATGCGTTCAACTTAGACACTGTACACTTGAAGAGAGAAGAAATGGCAGGAGCTTCCACATTGCACAGCCATCCACGTAAATCATACAAATTTTTGATTTATGAAGCAATCGAGTCAACGCCACAGAAAAAGGCAACCATGGGGGAAATCTATGACTTGATCCAAAATAAATATCCATACTACCAAGAACCAGCCAAACAAAGAAATTTTAAAACTTCTGTACGTTTCACTTTATCCGCTAATGAATGTTTTTAGCATGTCCATGATCGTCAAGATCAACGATATGGATGCTGGCATGTTGCTTCATCATTTAAACTTACCATGGAACATGGAACATATCTTCTGTTAAATAGCATATTTTTGCCTAATACCAGTTACATTGAAGCCGCACAGACTGTCGTGTCTGCTGATATACCTGCACCGTCCATTCATCAAGACCAGATGCAAGATGGGCATAACTACTATGATATGTATCCAAACTTATATGGCCAATACGAATGTGGAGGTGAAAACAACCAACAACTGTACGTACCTCTGGACGTCTTCTTTGAAGAAGCCACTGCAGATCCATATGACGGCCTCATGGAGATGTGTCTGATTCAGGATTCAACGGTTGCCTCAACCATGGATGATACTGTTGTGCCTTCCTGGAGCGAGTTGTTGCAGCCAAATCAGTTTTGACTTCAACAAGAATGGTAAATACAAATTTCGTTATGCCTTTACTCAAATTATATATGTGTACATTAATAATATACACAATTTGTTATCCAAATGAGTGGATACAGCTTAACATTGCAGACAACCTTACATGTAGCGTGCACAAAGACATTATTTCCTATAACAATATACTACATGACGAACCATTAGTACACATTGGTGACGGAGTCCTAAATTATAGATTATTATCGCTTTTAAAGTATCATTTCAAAATGTTACACTAACTGTAACACACACACACACCTCATTGTTTAGCATTCAACATATAAAAACCAAGTGTCGCCCACATATGACGTGGGAACGTGGTCATGACCCAAGGCGTCCTTAAAAAGGTTACCAATGCAAGCCCCACCCCCAACCGACATGCGCACGTGAAACAGTATTGGCTGTGCCCGTAGCTTATTGTTACGGTCAGTGCAGTGTGTCATGCGCGCGCGTCGGTGGGGCGTGCGTGCACAGCGCTGGAGGCCAATGTTCATTCAGTGGGAGGAGTGTTTGCGTGCATTTCACGGTGCCTTAACATGACGTCACATGTCTTTTTTACGCGCATTGGCTGATCGTCCGTTTTGGCCGTTTAGATATGTACGTGTATAGAAGTGAATTTGTTTCGCTTCCATATCATAACTTTCAGCCATGATATGCGTACTGCTAGCAGCACCATGGAGGGACATGTATTGTATGCACAGCGTACACATCGTTTTGCGCATGCACTAAGACTTAGTCCACACATTCGTGACGTGCGCGCGCAACAGACGTTGTGCGCGCACATTATTATGTATACAGGCACCGGAACAAACATATCAGTAGTAATGCCAGCAATGCCATTTGAAAAATGAGATAGTTCTGTATCTTTAGTTTTATCCTTGCAGTTTAAACATATACGTAACTTATGCGTGAATATCCACAATCATATAGAGATGTGTTAAGTGTTGTCATGCTGAAACATAGATAAATGTGCCATCTTTGAACATCATGTGTTTGCTGTATTTCACAGATGTCGAGGATGAATACATGGGACCAATGTATTATTTCAGATGGGACAATCGTTATATTAGATGATTGTGACGACTAGCGAACAACTATTATAATAAATATATAACAATGCTTTCAATGATTGGTGCGCAGATTAACAATCACTACATAATGTTATCCTATTGTGCAAATATTTACTATGCACTTAATTATCATAATGATATTGCTAAGCACTGAAGTTAGATCTTATATTCATAAAATTTAAATTTCTACTAACATTATATGTATTGTCATGTGATATATGCTACCCACATTATCACTCAGCAAACACATTAATCTACTATATATTATATTCTCACGTGTGACTTGTCAAAGAATGTAAATGCTACATAACAACTCGTAGACACTGTATCTGAACGTACACAATAACAATAGGGAGGTGATAGAAACTTTTTAGTCGTGTGAATGTTATATTATCACCTAGGTAGTAGTGGTAACCTAACATGCATGAGCTAATGAATGTTAGGTACAGATCATTAAACCATGAACATTTGTGTGTACATTTAATTCACACGAGTAACTATAGTTTAGTGTTATTAGTAAACGTTCAACATATACATAGCTAAGTGACGCCGATGATAAAAAACAACATTATTATGTAGGTTTATATTGTTTCTGGTAGAAATACATGCATCACACAAAAACTAAAACACACACACAGACACACACACACTATTTGCTGAAATGTGTGCGTATGTAAATGTCTACTTCATTTATGTTCATATGTTGACAGTAGTTATAAAGGATCATGATCATTATGAATAAGTAACGTGAATGAAATAAAAATTTTATTAACTACATTGTCATTGTGTTGAATGTTTTAGGAAAAGTTGAGAATCCAAAGAACTATACTTTGGAATGGTGTTAACATTTTGACAAATGTTAGATGTACGTCAAATCAACACACATCTTTCACTTATACATACACATGTGACAATGTAGTAATCAACATGAAGATGAAGTTAGAGAATAAATAATCACATACATTGCAATGTTAATGATGTTTACCACATTTGGGTCATTTCATACAAACATGCATTGAGTGTTAACATTGCTCATGTGCATGAATGGATGTTGTTACGTTGTCAAAATTACATGTTATGTAATGTACGTAATGATTTGAAAACACACTGGCCTGTGACATCCTGTCCCTCGGCTAGCCTCTCCTCCAATAGAATCTTCCTCCGTCTCATGAACATTCGTATCATTTTCAGGTCTGTAGCTGTCAATGCGCAGGTAATTGGCCTCCTTTAAATACCTATGTGATGATGTCAGGTGACTTGATGAAGTGCAAGGTGTTACATTAACATATCCAAGTAGTTAACTCCAAACGGGTATCCAGTACGAATTATACGGATTATTTATGTGTGTTCACCAGACAATCATGATATTTGACAATGATGTTACGTTAAGCTTTGTACAACAATTTATTCGCAAGTATTTATGGAATGTGTAATGCATGTACCACTTCTGAACGCACCACTCAGTCATCTCATTAGGATACAACCATGACATTGACGTTGAAAAACTAGGTTGCAACATGTCTAATTTCGCATGTTATTGTCACATGTTCACATGAACTAATTATAATGTGCATATGCATAATTTAATGCCATCAGGATACTTGCTATTGTTTATGTTTCAATCATGTAAAAATGAGTAACTATTATAGATCTGTGTATAACTTAGCATGAAGTGATTATAATGCATCGTGTACAATGTAAACATGCAATGTTATTGAGTGTCCAATTGCGGACGTCATCAAAAGAGGGAGGTCACAAAGTACATGTAAACATGAAAACAAACAGCTACATTGACATTTGATCATGCGTTACACATTCAAAGCATTCTCTAATGTATACCAACATTACTATACGCTGGATCTGTTAGATGTGTGAAATCTGTTACATCATATAATAATTTGAAGCACACTTAAGTAACATGTTTCATATTATGTGACCTCTTCCTTTAAGAGTTTACTATAGGAGTTTACCTTGACACATCATAACATTAAGACTAATGTGGCACGCAAATCATCATAACATAGAAAAGTACAATGTTCTGCCAATAATAAATGTAAGCGGTGACACGATGAAGTGAATCACATCAACACTGTAATGCCAAGCACATTTGTATTAGGAGCAATAGAACGTAAACACTCCTATAAAGTTATAAGTCCCAGCTCCATTGACTCCATTGATGTAGAGATGAGCTATTTTTTCTAAGTGCCGTCCCGGCAACCTTGCCGATCTTTCTCCCCACCAACTTGCCAACTTTAGTTGGCGGGACAAATTGCCGTAGAAATCTCCATTTTTGAGTGCCGATCAGCACCGATAAGCTGATCTGGGCTACTAGAATACAGCCGATTTCAAAAAGTGCCGAAAAGTGCCGAAAAGTGGGTTATCAGCAGCCGTATGCCGATAAATTTTTATCGGGAAGACAAAATGCCGATTTTGACCACTTATCGGTGCTTACTGAATCTCAAATGCAATTTTGGCGGGAAAATGCCGATAAAAGCCTTATCAGCGCTTACTGCATGAGGCCCTTTGTCTCTATATTTATAGACTCCTCGAGTTGAACCCTAACGAATTGATCTGTGAAGTCTGCTTACAAAGATTAACTAGTGAAGGGGATACAAAATTACTGGATTAATGTCTAAGTGTAGAAACTTGCAACAACAGAAAAAGAAAATAGAACTGCACTCACCCAGGCCTCAATGGTACACTGTGTCCTGCAGACAAGGTGCTAGGATCCTATTCTGTCCATCCCTACTGGGCACACCAAAAATATATTTACAACATCGGATCAGCACTCAAGGTAAAAACAGAAATGGATTAAAAAAACTTGAGTGCCCCTGGCAGTTTCAGCAAAAAAGTAGCTATTTTAATGTACAAAAAATAAAGGTGTCAATTGAAAATGGAACACACAAAAGAGTAAACAGACACATACTGTACTTAAAAACAAAGCAATGTTTCAAGTCCACCTGGTCCCTTCCCTATGCTTCAGAAGGGGCCAGGGGGCCTTGAAATGTTGCTTTGTTTTTGAATATAATATGTCTGTTTACCTACTCTTTTCTGTGTTCCATTTTCAATTGATTTCTTTCTACTTCCAACTACTTGCTACAGCGTTTCTATATATAGCTAGAAATGATTTGTTACTACTTCACCTCGGTATATCACAAGACGTGACAGAAAGGAGTGCTCTGAGCTAGTTTCACACTATCATGCTATACTGATCTTCTGCCCCTGCTATTCTTTTGCTAATTTAAGAATAAAGGGAGAATAAAGATTGAAGAAAAATAAGTGAAATGGCCAATTGCCATGTAATTAGAAAGTGGCAATTTTACATCTTTGTTTCCTAATCAATATTATTTGAATCTGACTTCACCATCCCTGATTTGAAAACAGCCTTAAAGTCTATTGAATAAGGACCTTCGTTACCTAGAAAGGAAAAAAATAGGAGTTATAACGGGACATAAAGCCTGTAAACGTTATTGTGGATGGCCATCGGGCATGGCACTGGTGAGCCAAATACTGAGCAGTGAGTTTACACTATTTCAGTGTTTGACTACGTCCACAAAAGTCATGTGTAGGAGACAAGTACAGACATAAAACCAGGGACATGTATCTAAGGGAAAATAAATGTTCAATTTTATTCAACCCGTGGCTTTAAACAGTACAGCTTTATATCAGCATGCAAAACAACCAGCCAATCCCTTTGTAAAGGCTAACTCGTACTTCCCAGTCCCTATCTGCAGGGCTGGGAGGCTAGGCCTTTTACAAACCTCTGATCCCAAAGCTCAAAGAGGTACCTTTAAGCAGGGGCTCTTTTCCTCTGTCCGGGTTAGTGTCCATGGGGTACACCTTCTGGCGGATTCCAGGGTCCACTGTATTCTGGAAAATGCCCTCTTGAAATGCCCTCCTGAGATGTATCACATTCTGTGTATCTGTGCTCCATTCTTTTTACCTTTTTAGTTGCCCAAAATAATCCACCATATTAGAAGTGGCATAAGTCTAAAATTCTTTATCATATAATTGCAAAGATACTTAGTTCACGGTGCAAGTTGGAAAAATTGAGCATTTTTACAAAAATCCTACAATATGCACTTGCTGTGGATTATACAATAATGACCATATGAGTCCTAGAGATATAATATCTTGATCACTAATAGTGATAGAATGAACTAACTCATACACAACCTTCTAAACAGTTCATGTAAGGATCGCAATGAAAAATAATCAAGTTTTATTAAATCATTATATTAAAAATGCATGTGACTATATACAGTGAATAATTTTAAAATCCTCCATGATGGGGGAGTGGCGGCCAGCTAGAGCTAAGTATGATGGTTACCTGATAAGCATACAATTCAACACTTGTTAGTAATGGTCACAAGATCGGTATGTAAGTGTAGACGGACGTTCACAGAGGTACACACTTGGAGTCGTTTATAATGTGAAATTATAATAAGGCTTTATTGTGCCTTTTCCTTTTCATAAGGAAATTCATCCAAACACAGGGGGGGGGAACAAAGCTTCTATTCACTTGGGAGTATTTCTAGTGAAATCCTATGCAATTAGTTCACATCTCCATTCGTTAAGCAGGTCTCCCAGCCACAAAACATATAGCATGAAAATAAGCAGATATAAGCAGTCTCTTAAGAATAAAAGTCTTATCTGTTTCTTGGAGGAAAAATCTTCTCACTTCCTGGTTCAGCTTCAGGTGCAGTAGTTTTCCCTGTGTCTTGAAAATCAGCTCTGCTGTGCAGAGCTCAAGACCGGTCAGCTCCAAAGGTCAGCTCTCAGTCAGAGCTAAGGAGAGAGTCACTTCCTGTCTGAACAGACAGGTTTTTGTAAACAACCTCAATCAGGCAGGTGGTGTTTAGTAATTAACTACCAGAGGTTAACCACCACACTGCTGGATTAAAGGCACATTACTGAACAGGGATAAGTCCCCTGTTACATACCTCCCCTGTTTGTGGGAAGCTCGGGCTTACCACAACCAAAGCCCATCATTCCACTCTCATTCTAGATATCTCTGTGACTTGAATGAGAGTGGATGGAGGAAGAGAACCCTCAGTCCCGTTGGGATTGGAGCCCTTTCTCCAGTTTATTCGTGTCTCCTCCTGAAGGTGTTTGAGATCAGCACCCCTCAGTCGCTCGAGGATGACTTTCTCCAAGTATAGTCTCTTTTCTGCGTGCGCGGTCATGAGATTTCCCTTGCATCGGGTGCTCGACCCATTGTAGGCATACTGCATGGCAGCAGTTGCAGAGCGTTTAAAAACAGCCCCTTTTAGATTAAGTTGCAATTCCACACCCACTTCCAGAGAATGTCCCATCTTTTCAGCTTCATCAGCTAAGGATTCTTCTGGTTTTAATTCAGCACGTGTACCTTCTTTTGTTGCCTGCTGGGTGGCTGAAGGTTTTGCTAGTGCTTGTTTAGGTGGTTCAAATTTTGCAACCTTGTCTTTTAGATGAGCGGTATTTCCAGCTCTCACTGTACCCTTGTCTTCATGGGTTTATGAGGCTGTGGGATACTGACGCTTAGTCAGGGTCAATACTTGTCCTTGTAGGACTGTAATCTCATCCGCGAGAGATCCCTGTTTTTTGAGTGCGTCTTGCAAGTCTCTTCTCAGGGAATTTATCTGCATGCTTTGCTTTCTCTGAGCTTGCCTCCACATTTTTATTGCATTGTGAAGCACTATGAATTTCTTTGCTTGGGCCACAGTTACTTGTTTCAGTTTCTGGACCTTCTTGTGCTCCCTTTTGTGCCTCGTCACCTGGGTTCTAAGCTTGGCTTTTAGCGTTGCTTTGGTGATGCTCAGGGTAGCCTTCAGTTTCTCATGCTGCTTTGCGGTGACATACTTGGTCATCAGACGTTCCTGCAGCACTTGAACTTCTTTAGCAGCCTGCAGCTTTTCTTCCTGCAGCGTTTGCTGCTTCTCCTCAGCATACTGGATGTGTGTATGCAGACCTTGCAGTTGGTTCTGCAGTCGGTGCTCTGCTTCAAACTTTTCCTTGACTTCTTCTGTCAACTGAAAATTTTCTTCTTTCAGTTTTAAGTTTTCTGTTTTTAATCTTGAATTTTCTCTTTTTTCAGTCTCTGTATTCTTCAGGGCTTCTTTGCAGTCCTCCTTCCATTTATGCACATCTGCTTTGAGAATGACAATCTCCTGGCGTGAGACTTCCTTCTCTAGGTTGAGGGTCTGAAGCTCCTTCTGAGAGACTTTGAGATCTGTATCAAGATTACCAATAGTTTCTTTAGCAATGTCCAGCTCCTCAGTGAGACTGTGTAGTTCCTTTCTGGAAACTTCCAGGTCTGTGCGGCAGCTGTTGGTCTCATGATGTGAGGCATCCAGTGCTCTGCGGAGTGTCTGAACCTCTTTCTGAGATATGTCCACTTCTATCTGGACACTGTTGATCTCCTGTTGTGAGGCATTCAACTCTATGCGCAGAGTGTGAACCTCTTGCTGGAAGACTGTCATCTGCTTCAGTGCCTCCTCATACTTCCGCTTTAGCGTAGCCACCATTTTGTCAGATTGGCTCTGCTTTACATCCATGGCGGAAATAGTAGCCTTTGCAGTATATAGCTCAGTCTTGAGATCCTCCAATTCGGTCTTGGCCGCAGAGTAAATTGCGAGCACAGTCTTCTGTAGCTCAGCATAATTTTTTTTTTCCATTTCTTCACAGAGCAGATCACAGTCATGCCTGGCAATTTTCAGGGCGTCTTCAGGGCTGGTCAAGGGATCGTCACTCACTGGTTCCGGCTCCACTTCCCTGGGATGGTTGGTTGAGGGTTCCTCAATGTTAGCACCAGACAGACACTTCTTTGGGGCACACGACTTCTGCCTTGGGCCCTCTGGATATTCGGTTAACCGTGGGACGAATTCTCCATTTTTTCTAGGCTGCAGGGCAACACGGTTCCTCTTTTTCTCCACAGGATCTGCGGACGTGTCTGTTACTTCCACGGTAAGTGAAGAACCGCTTTTCTTTTTCTTTTTCTTCCTTTTTGATTTGGATGACACCGTCCCTTCAGGAATACTGGGGTCTCCATCTTCATTTGAAGTTTTAGCAGCTTCATTATATACGCCAGGCTTTTCTTGCAGCTGCTTTAGCTGACAGAAATATTCGGTGATCCACTGCTCCCGCTCTTTCTCCTGCTGATCATATTCGTCAAAGGGAGCGGTCTTTTCGGTTCGTGTCGAGTTCAGACACCCCCACCATTCTTGGAGTGTTTTGTGGGTGTGACTCGGTTCGGGTCCCCCGTAAGAGATGTCTTCCTCTTTATTGGACTGGAAGGGCCACTCTTCCGTGGGGTAGGGTTCATTACAGGAACGCTGCATCTTGTCCTCCAGTTTTAGGCTATCAGGTGTAATTTTCTTCCTGACCTCAGGAGGCGCTATTGCAGCTGTTGCCACTGTATTTGCTAGAACCCCCAATTGTGGTAGTCCTACAGATGGGCATATTTTGCTTGTAGCTCTCACAGGCATCTCTGTAGACTTTTCTTTCTTGGGTAATTTTTTTTTTCAATATCAACAGTACTGTGCATGCATTTTCTTTTATCAGGTATACAAGATTGTGCAGTTGCTAGGTAAAAAAAATTCTATTTGCTATACACCATTTATTTGCTAGGTGCAATCCCTCCACTTCAAGCAACAGAATTTGGTTTTCTGCCTGAGTTCAGTAATTTTCAGTCTCATCTTTGGGTATTATGGCATTCACACTTTGGGTGTCTGTTTTGCTCCCAAGATAATAGGCATACTTTTTTACTTGCAGAAAAAAAACATTCTTTGCAGTGGACTCAACACTCAGCAATTGGCTTTGAAAAACCTTTTCCTTTATAGGGCAATTTTACACTCAGTATTTGTTTGCTAAAAATTCCCCTGCTTCAGCACAGTCTTGTATCAATTTTCACACTTTTCTGCATATACTCCATTCACAGCTGGTAGCCCTATGCGGTGTGGCAACCTTTATTTGCAAAATCAGTACCACTCATGGGTCACCATCTGTATTCACTGCTTCAGCGAAACTTTTTGAAAACAACAAACACCTATCCCTTTTAAGGGCTGACTCACTTCTTGAACCCTGACTATGGCTGGAAGGCAAAACCCCTATTTCAATGACCATATTACGCTTTGTGATAGGCAAATAAAGTTTTAGCTGCTTCAGCAGTCTCTCTCCTCTTGGAATTGGGGCAAAGAGTCCATCTGTGGTTTTGTAAGTTTCAATGCAGTGTAAGTTTCAGTGGTGTAAATTTCAGTGGTGTGTACACCTTTAACTCTGCCTCTGATGCATGAGAGGTTTTTTTTTTTTTTCCAAGTTGTTTAGACTGTTTGTAGGCAAAAAAGCATAACAAAAAATTTCACATAAAAACTCCGGTCCTTTTTAATTACAAGGACACCTCTTGTCCCACCTCGGACACCAAATGTAGACGGACGTTCACAGAGGTACACACTTGGAGTCGTTTATAATGTGAAATTATAATAAGGCTTTATTGTGCCTTTTCCTTTTCATCAGGAAATTCATCCAAACACAGGGGGGGAACAAAGCTTCTATTCACTTGGGAGTATTTCTAGTGAAATCCTATGCAATTAGTTCACATCTCCATTCGTTAAGCAGGTCTCCCAGACCCAAAACATATAGCATGAAAATAAGCAGATATAAGCAGTCTCTTAAGAATAAAAGTCTTATCTGTTTCTTGGAGGGAAAATCTTCTCACTTCCTGGTTCAGCTTCAGGTGCAGTAGTTTTCCCTGTGTCTTGAAAATCAGCTCTGCTGTGCAGAGCTCAAGACCGGTCAGCTCCAAAGGTCAGCTCTCAGTCAGAGCTAAGGAGAGAGTCACTTCCTGTCTGAACAGACAGGTTTTTGTAAACAATCTCAATCAGGCAGGTGGTGTTTAGTAATTAACTACCAGAGGTTAACCACCACACTGCTGGATTAAAGGCACATTACTGAACAGGGATAAGTCCCCTGTTACAGTAAGTATATGGGATAAACTGCCGACTCTGCTGATGAAATGGATAGGTATATCAATACCCTAACAGAATCCCAGATCCCATTTGTCTAACATATCACAACACCTGTGACCAGTAGATGACCAAATTGTGTGTATGCAAATCAGCTTTACTGCTGCTTCAAATAGCATGTAGCCAGTATATATAGATAAGGGAGCGAGTGTATCCTGTTTGCACATACATTCAGGGAGTTACCAGCAATTGGTACAGAGACCACCTTCCGGGTGGATCCATGGGCTTGGTTCTCCTTGGTGAGACTTCTTTTCCCATGTACCTTTTTACTCAAACTAGTAACTTTGATTTTTTTTCTTTGATGAAATTACTGTGCTTTCTAGGCCTGCTGAATGGTATTTTGCCATCTCCTCTTCCATGTCACTTACACCTTTGTTTGTTGCCTGCTGGGCAGCTGAAGGTTTAGCTAGTGCTTTTTCAGGCAGTTCAAACTTTGCAATCTCATTTTGCAATTAAACAGTGTCCCCAGCTCTCACTGTACCCTTGTTTTCATGGGCATTAGTCTCTGTGGGATACAGACGCTTGAGCAGGGCCAATACCTTTTCCTGTAGTGGAGACACCTGTACTTTAGTGGTCCGCAGAGCCTCACTCTGTTTTAATTCTGTAACCTTTTCCGCCAACGTCATCTTTTCAGACTCCATGGTTTTAACCACTGACTGTACTCCCCTACCTTTGGTGTCAGCTGCTGGGGCATCGTGGGGCTGGTGGCGGGGATCGTTGTGACGCTGGGGGGGGGGGGGATTGGTGTGGGGCTGGGGGATTGGTGCGGGGATCGTGCGGGGCTGGGGGATTGGTGCGTGGATTGGTGCGGGGAACGGTGCGGGGCTGGGGGATTTTTGAGGGGATCGGTGCGGGGCTGGGGGGGGGATCAGTGGTGGGATGGAGCGGAGCTGCTGGGGGAAGTTCTGCTGCTGAGGGGAGTGCGGGGAATGCTGGGAGAATTATGGTGACTGCTAGGGGACATGTAGGGCTGCCGGCGCCTCACTCCACCTCTTCCCCCCTCCCCCTCCTCCCCCCTCCTCCCGATCGGGTGCTCGCGGCCATTTTTTTCAAAATTAGCGCGACCCCGGTTATAGTGCGGTCGGATCGGGTAGCCCCCAAGGGCCGCGCTATAACGGGGTTGAGCTGTACTAAGCTTTCCTCTTTGCTCCTTCCCAGCTCCTGCGCAAGTTTGAGGTTGTCCTCCTGCAGAGCTGTGAGTTGCTTGGATGTGTGGTCAGCTGTGTAAAGCTGTCAGCTTTAGCTCTTACACTTCTAGGCTTTTCTGCAAATTTTATTTAATCAGTGAGAGACCTCTATTTGTTGAGTACATCCTCTAATTCTATCGCCATCTTTTCCATGGACTCCTTCTGTAACCCAAGTGTCTCTTTTAGTTTTATAATCTCTATCTTTTACCTCACATGGCTTCAGTGCATGTTCCCGTTTTATTTTGAAAAATTCAGCTTGATCCTGCAATTTTCCTCTCAGAGCATCCACCTCTTTCCTTTGCTTGCTCTAAGTTTGCATCAATGCCTCCATCATATTTTGGTGTTCTGCCGATTTCATCACTAGAATCGCGACAGCTTGCCTTTTCCACTCCTCTTTTTCCTGTGTGTACTGAGTTTTGGGGATGGAGCAGCCTCTCTGCTCCTCCAGCTCCAGTTTCTTGACCGCCTCGTGCTCCCTCTCATACAGAGTTACCTGGCCTCTAAGCTCCTCCTCCAGCAATGCTCTGGTTATGCTCATTGTGGCCTTCAGCTTCTCATGCTGCTCTGCGTGGACTAACTGGGTACTCATACGCTCCTGTAGTACTTGTTCTCCTCAGCATTCGCCTGTTTCTCCTTGGCCTCATGCAGACTTGCTCTGGCTCTGCAGCTTGTGTTCTGCTTGTGTGTGCTGCTCCAAGGAGAAACTTTTTCCTTACAGTTCTCTGTATTCTGCATTGCTTGCTGCACTTCTAGCTTTTCCAGGGCCAATTGTTTCTTCACTTTTTCTGCATGGTGAAGTTTCTCATCTCCTTTACTGCCCTGGTCAGTCAGCTCTGAAACATTCTCTTGTAGGCTTTTCTTCTCTTACAGTCTCTATAGTTTGCCGACCTCTTCAAGGGCTTAATCATATACATTCAGCCCTGTGGTGAGACGCTTAATCTCCTTTTGAGAGACTTCCAATTCAGCCTTTGTCTCTTCATCCCTGGTGTCAGCCGCTGCATTTGACTGCTCAAGGTTCGTCCTCATGTCCTGGAACTTGCTCTGCAAGTGACGCTTTGCCTTCTCCAAAGTTATACACTTGCCAATGGCTGCGGACAAACCCCTCTGTAGCTCAGTCTTAGCTTCTTGCTCCTTAACAAACTGTTCATGAAGGAGATCCCAGTCATGCTTGGCACCTCGCAATGCAACTTTAACCTGGCTCAAGGAATCAACCTTTTTCTCATCTTTTTTTCCTTTGCCGTCTCCTTTTGAATCCACACCTTCATCACTGGATATTCCGCCATTCCCAGTAGGCTGCATCACATCCCGGCTCCCTTCGGAATTCCGAGTTCCTGACGTCGCAGGCTCATCATTAACCATTCCTGTAACTTCCGCTGTCAGTTGCGAACTTCTTTTCTTTCTACTCTTTTTTTCTTCTTCTTTGTTTTGGTAGGCTCTGAGGCATGAGCAGAACTGAGGTCACCGTCCTTGCTTGAAACTTCTGCATTTTCTCCTCGCCCACAACGCGTTGCTTGCAGTCGCTGGAGACAATCTTCCTCATACTGGTACTCTTCATACTCCAGAATGTACGGACATGCCTCTTCCGGGTCCTCACACCATACATCCTATGGACATTTTGCTGTTGCATATCACGTCGCTGTGCAGCCTGAACTTCAGCAAACCACCCGTTAAAACTTTTGCATCCACATTTTCACACTTTTCCTGTGTATACTCCAATCACATCTGGTAGTCCTATGTGGTGTGGCAGACTTTACTTCCAGAATGAGTACCTCACACAGGTTACTGTCTGTATTCGTTTCCCTGCTTCAGCGCAACTTCGCATCAACTCTTTAAACTTTTCCTGCATATACTCCAATCACAGTGTGGTGTGGTAGTCTTTACTTCCAGAATCAGTACCACGTGTGGGTCACTGTCAGTATTCGATTCACTGCTTCAGTGCAGCCATTTTGAAAAACCTTTTTTTTGTGGGGGGTTTTCGTGCCTGGTGGTGCACACTTCACTCCCAGAATCTGTACCTCTCGTGGGTGACTGTCTGTTGTGTAGCCTCATTTTGCTGCTTCATCCAGGGCAGTGATCTTCATCTTTCTGCCTGTATTTGTGGCTCTTTATTCTGGTGCCCTCTTCCTGTGTTTCTTCTGCCGACCTATGGGGACGCTGCATCTAACCGCAGCCACCATATGTGATGGAGCGGCCTGTAGGCGACGTCAGTAAGACGCTAAAACGGTTGTTTAAGGTTTTAACTGCAGTTGGTTTTATTAGACAACCTACCAAAAAGATGGACTCCCTGTCCCTTTAAGCAAAACAAATCATAAAACAAAATCCTATTCCCGTTAGGGAAACTAACTACACAAGCAGATCCCTAGCTATCCACCTGGGTAGCTATCCTACTTCCAGAACATAACAATAACAAAAGTCATATATGCCAAAAGCGTTTTTATCTTTTAGGTGCCGGGAATCCATCCCAGGGCTCGAGGTCTTTCCCTCTAGGAATTCGGGAATGTCAGTTCCGGGGAGCAGGGCTATGTACAGCATGAAGTATTCGATGTCCTGGGTGGGGTCCAAGCTGGTCCCAGCAGCCGTGATTCCTACATGACTGGGGAACCAGAGCAACCAGCATCCTTCCTGTGTGGAAGAAAATCAATCTCTCCCCTTGCTGGGGAAGCAGTCCTCTTTGTGCATGCAACTTCTTGTCTTATAGATCCCTGCTCAATCAGAATTTAATTACCTCCACCTCCGAGTTCAGGTAGGAAACCCGACACCAGTGCAGTTTCCTGCCCTGTAAAGGGAGTTTAACCCCTTGACTCCCTTACAATTGGTCATAATAACAAAAAATCCGCAAATCGTGAATTGCCATTTTTGAGACTGATTCGCTGAAATCCGCGGACCAAAGGAACCGGTCGCTCCGCTGAGGATCCAAATCTGCCCAAACAATTCACCCATCTCTACATATAAAGCCTTTATTAATTAACATACAGCAGCTGCAAGTATTTCACATAAAATTGTCTCACTGCATACAGAAACGACTGTGGGTCAATCAGTGCAAGTATTCAGAGAAAAACAAGGGCATGGAGTACATAGAGTAAGTTTGCTTTGGGATTAGCAGCCGGCAATTTCACGGACTCGTTTAGCTACTTGGAAAGCAAATAAGCAAATAAAGAAGATAGCACTGGGTTTTATGGGCTTTATGAGTATCTACTACATACAGTACAAATGTAGTTTGAAACAGAGCTATATAATGCATAACTAATTCTGATATATTTAATATTTCATTTGATCCCTTCACTTATAAAGGGGACTGCCCCAAATGACCTCGCTTGAACGCACTGTGTTTATTAACAGTGGCTTTTGCATTATTGAAGAAAGGATGCTCTAGTAAAGGACTAGAGTGGCACTGGTTAAAAATCCCAGCTGTCCCATGTTTACATTGGCAAGAGAAATAAAGAGGTTTAATAACGCTTAAATGTAGTTTAGGATCGTTTTGGCCCCCAATAGACATTTGGACGCGCCGATTTCACTGCTTACGTACATCACTGCAGGGACATGTCTCCGCCAGCCGCTTCGCCGCCAAGGTAAGCCCCTAACTTTAGCCCTTACTCTAAAAACCTCTTATCCCAAAAACCTTAACCCGGTCCCCTTACTCTCAAAATCCCTGAGCCTTAAAACCTTAGATAAACAAAATAGCCAATCTCAGCTCGAGGAACTGCACAAATATGTCAGACCAGGAGAAGTCCTGTAGTGAGTATAGAGGTATATGCTGGGTTCTGTCAGCAGCAATAGAAATACAGGTATAATGGGTTGTAGTGGTCAGCCAACGTTTGATGTTTGGAGATCAAGACTGTCAGAGTTATTGTTCTACACGAGCATAGAAGCTCAATCCTCACAATCAGTGAGGGTGTGCATTTCAGAGAAGAAATGAATTACCTCTGAATCCCCGTTCCGTGTGGAGGTTCCTCCTCGATCTCTGCAGTCCCAGTGGGGAGTATGGCGGCTCCGTGTAGAACACCGTCTATGTCAAGGCTGGCTCTGGAAATCCATTTTAACGAAACCTGCACGGCTGCTGCTCGTCACTCCAATCAAAAACCAGGATACAATAAAGCAATGGAGGATTGGTGGGACAGCGGACCCAGCGAAAAAAGCATCCACAACTCACCGGGTAAGTGGAAAAAATAAAAAATGTTTATTAACTACAGTACATATTAAAAAACCTATAACAAAATGAAGACAAAACAAAAATCTCCTCCTACGCATTTCACGCTATGAGCGCTTACTCAGGGAGCCTTAAATCCTTACCCTGGTCCCTTTACCCCAGACCCCTTACTCTGGAAACCCCTTACTTTAGTCCCATTTCCCTAACAATGTAACCCCCAGCCCTAAAACCCCTAAAATTAACCCTTAATACTAATAAATGCAAAAGCACTTACCTAAGCGGTAGCAGCGGGAAAATGGCTGCGGTGAGATGTCGTGGCTAAATAGCGATGGCAGGGGGGATGTGGTGAGATGCCGACAGTAAGATGAAATAAATTATCAAAAAATAGATTTCTTGGTTTCAACAAAGACCTTAAACTTTAGTAAGGCAGATTTGAATAAACTGAGGTCTAATCTAGTAGTAATACAATGGGATGATGTTTTTGCAGGTAAAAAAGTAGAAGATAAATGGGCAGTCTTTAAAACATTGTTAGAAAAGCACACTTATCAGTGTATACCTTTGGGTAATAAGTATAAAAGAAATAAGTCAAAACCAATATGGCTAAATAAACAGGTAGGGGAGGAAATGGACAAGAAGAGAAAGGCGTTTAGATTCTTTAAGTCAGAAGGGACGGAGACATCGTATCAGAATTATAAGAAATGTAACAAAAATTGCAAAAGGGCAATCAAATTAGCAAAAATGGATAATGAAAAAAGGATTGCAATAGAAAGTAAGGTCAACCCTAAAAAGTTATTTAAGTACCTTAATAACAAAAAAATGAGAAAATAATATATAGGACCCTTTCAGTGTGAGATGGGTAGGCAGATTATTGGAGATAAGGAAAAAGCTGAGGTATTAAACAAATGTTTTGCCTCTGTGTTTACCAGGGAAGAATCAAGTTCAATAGTAGTGCCGCAGCAGGAAGCCACAACCTCCATATTAATGAATATTTTTTTAACTGAGGAAGAAGTTCATAAGCGACTTGAAAAAATTTAAGTAAATAAGGCACTTGGCCCCGATAGCATACATCCAAGAGTTCTCAAGGAGTTAAGCTCAGTAATAGCAAAACCATTATATTTAATATTCAAGGACTCCATTTCCACAGGCTCAGTACCACAAGATTGGCGTAAAGCAGATGTGGTGCCTATATTTAAAAAGGGAGCTAGATCACAACCGGGAAATTACAGACCTGTAAGCCTGACTTCAATAGTAGGGAAACTACTTGAAGGTTTAATACGGGATAACATTCAGGAATACTTAATGGAAAACAAAATTATTAGTAATAGTCAGCATGGATTTATGAAGGATAGATCTTGTCAAACTAACCTTATTTGTTTCTTTGAGGAGGTAAGTAGGAATTTAGACCAGGGTAATGCAGTTGATGTGGTCTACTTAGATTTTGCAAAGGCTTTTGACACAAGAGATGGGTGTACAAAATAAAGAAAATTGGACTCAGTAATAATATATGCACCTGGATTGAAAACTGGTTAAAGGACAGACAACAGAGGGTTGTCATAAATGGAACATTTTCAGGTTGGGCTAAAGTCGTGAGTGGAGTACCTCAGGGATCGGTACTGGGACCCCTGCTTTTTAACTTGTTTATTAATGACCTTGAGGTTGGGATCGAGAGCAAAGTCTCCATCTTTGCTGATGATACTAAATTGTTTAAGGTAATAGAATCAGAGCAGGATGTAATTTCTCTTCAGAAGGACTTGGAGAGACTGGAAACATGGGCAGGTAAATGGCAAATGAGGTTTAATACAGATAAATGTAAGGTTATGCATTTGGGCTGCAAGAATAAAAAGGCGACTTACAAATTAAATGGAGATATATTGGGGTAATCCTTGATGGAGAAGGATTTAGGAGTGCTTGTAGATGCAGGCTTAGCAATAGTGCCCAATGTCATGCAGTAGCTGCAAAGGCAAACAAGATCTTATCTTGCATCAAACAGATAGAAGGGAAGTAAACATAATTATGCCCCTTTACAAAGCACTAGTAAGACCACACCTTGAATATGGAGTACAATTTTGGGCACCAATCCCGACGAAAAGACATTATGGAACTAGAGAGAGTGCAGAGAAGAACCACCAAATTAATAAAGGGGATGGACAATCTAACTTATGAGGAGAGGCTAGCTAAATCAGGTTTATTTACATTAGAAAAGAGGCGTCTAAGAGGGGATATGATAACTCTATACAAATATATTCAGGGACAATACAAGGAGCTTTCAAAAGAACTATTCATCCCATGGGCAGTACAAAGGACTCAGGGCCATCCCTTAAGGTTGGAGGAAAGGAAATTTCACCAGCAACACAGGAAAGGGTTCTTTACAGTAAGGGCAGTTAAAATGTGGAATTCATTACCCATGGAGACTGTGATGGCAGATACAATAGATTTGTTCAAAAAAAAGGACATCAATCAATCAGACTTAGAACTATGCAACTAATTTTGACAGATTTATTATAAATCATTCTTTCTGGTAATGTACAGGTTATTAAGAATTTATATTAGTGTTAGGACCCATGAGACATGGTGTGCCTTGGAGGGGCTCATGGGCTTACGACACTTTGGCCAAAGAGTTAAACTAAAAGACCATTTTATTCAAAAGATATATCTATATATATATAGGCACTGTTTCGTGTATTTGTGTCAATGGATGTAGCACTTGGCTCTGTCTGTGTTTCATGTTTTGTCTCTGATTTTAAATTTATACTACAACAACTATGATAATGCAGGGGAGTGACGAAGCTCTCAAGGTGTCACATGTAACTAGGTAGTATTACTGAGCTGAGTAAACTCTGTTTCATGCCAAAGCTAATTTAAGTCTTCAGCTACGACCCCAGTCCTCCCTGCTGAACGCGCGCATGGCGGCACGTGCAGAGACTACAGCCACGATCGGCAGTCTGTAGGGGAGCTCTAGGGGGAGCGCGGGGCCATGATGGGGGCCGTGGACATGACAGGGTATATCTGTCCTGCTATTGGCTGCGCGCAGCCACGTGACCGCGTCACGGCACAGGAAGACAAAATTCTTGTCTTCCCTGCCAGTGTATTTGTCACAGCACTTTGCGCGCCCACACACACAGCCACTGGGACCTGCCGCATAGAAGGCTGTGCTATGGTGTGTGGCGTGCACACCACCGTGACCACCAGGGACTCAGGCTTATAGGGGCGCAAGACTATGAGACGATCCCATGGACAGCTGTTCCCAGAGGAAAAGAAGAACAGTACGTCCCTAAACCACATTCCATAGTTTAAAAAGGCAGGATTATCTAGTTTAAAAAAGAAGATGAATGATTATTGTTTTTAACACTGTTATCTTTTGCTTCTCGGAAAATAGAAAACTTTTAGTCAATCAAGTGTGTCTTATGACCATAGCACACTGTTCTGACAAGAAAATTACTTGTTCAAGAGAGTGATTTGGGTTGTCGATTTCAGCAACGAGTGCACACATGAATAACATCAGCACCAGTTGTTATGAGTAAATATAATTTATTGGGTACTTAGCTAAGGATATATTTCAGTATTCTATGGCACTCAGGATACCGATCATGAAGTCATCAACAACCAGGAGACTTCTATCATCGGTTAAGATGAACTGCCTATTTGTACTGCTCACAGTCCTAAGTATACTATGAACTTTGCCACAGTTTAGAGTCTGGCATATTTCTGCGCTGCACAAATGTATCAAAGAACACACTCTGGCGTTCCGCCAACATCCCAGTTAGGGAGGCGAGGGCGTCCAGCTATATCGCGTGCTTCTCATAACAATTATTTGAGTAGTTATTTTCAATCAGTATCCTGTTCACAGCAAAATTACTACATTTAAGCATATCTGTGAGAGACATAGCTTAACTCATCATGCACCTAGGCCATCAGAAACACAAAACTCCATTCTCATTACACGCACTTATTACCTTTTAGAGATTCACTCAAAGAGCACTGTGTCTTCTTCATAATGCAGCTACATCACACAAAACTGAGTATTTGGAGGACATGAAACGCCTCAAAAGCTTCAGTTTACCAGCTAAAAATGTTTAATACCGATGTACTTGCTGCTGGGAGGAGTCGCGGGATCCTGACCGCGCCATCCTCTGTCAGCGGGAAATCTCTCTGTGGGGTTCTAATCAGAAGAACGGACCCGTACAGACAACAACAGCTTTTACTGTCAACAGAGCTGATGCGTTTTTGCATTTTTTGCCGCAGCTCCAAAGACAGTAAGTCTGTCTAACTTTATGTAAATTCTTGTTGTTTGATTCACCAACAAACTAGACTGAATCCCTTAGTATAATTTATTTTAGACCTAAGAAAGACCGGCCTTCCTTTTAAGGAAACCATGGAGCCATTAGCACAAGGGTGGCATGACTGCAGGTTCGAATGACCTGTAGGTAGAGAAGGTAGAGAAGAACCCAGTGTAGCACTCGAGTTCACCCTCTGGTGATGAGTGTATGATTTAAAACATAAACTTTATTAAATACAACACATATATAAAATAATGGGTATTAAAATGACGTACTGGAGGTCATAGGATCATGATACTGACAGCCGTGAGGCTCAGGATCAACATAGTATATGTGTCCTATATGTATCAAGTATCACACAGGAAACTGAGCAAAAATCCTGATATGGACCTCTGTAAAGGTGAATAAGTAGGGTGTGCTCCGTAAGGTACTGTATCTACAAGTCATATTAGGCAATATATGCATAAACCATAAATGACGGTTGTGTGACTAGTAGTCACTGGTGCACCTGTAAAGCAAATATAATGTGCACCAGTAGATCTCAGTGTGCAGTCAGTAAAAATCATCCTCAGTGATAATGGATATAAGCACAGTGCTGTGTGAAGCTGACCTCAGGTAACCTCCTGAGGTCCACAGTATAGGGATATAATGCCCTGTAGTGACCTCAGCGGCACTGTCACAGATAGTACTTATAAACACTGTGCTAATGGTATGGTGGTGGGCACCCTTGTCAGGTAAGCTTAGCACATAAATTGACACTGTATATGAAGAGGGGGTGGCTGCGTATAGTAGATAAGTGGCTGTGGTAGCTAAGTAGCAATGTACTCCAGCGCATAACTCACGGAACTACACTCAGTACTAAGTAGAGAGCACTGACCGCTATAAGACACGCGCGTCGGCTCCGTCCCCACACGTGCACGCGCAGGACTGTAATTGTTTCCACTCTCATGTCTCATACCGCGAGTTGATGCATTGTCCTGCTCGCGCTGATATACAGGCTTCTAGTGCCCCGATGGACACTTAGAGCCTCGTTCTATTGAATATTGATAGGGTCAGTGCTCTCTACTTAGTACTGAGTGTAGTTCCGTGAGTTATGCGCTGGAGTACATTGCTACTTAGCTACCACAGCCACTTATCTACTATACGCAGCCACCCCCTCTTCATATACAGTGTCAATTTATGTGCTAAGCTTACCTGACAAGGGTGCCCACCACCATACCATTAGCACAGTGTTTATAAGTACTATCTGTGACAGTGCCGCTGAGGTCACTACAGGGCATTATATCCCTATACTGTGGACCTCAGGAGGTTACCTGAGGTCAGCTTCACACAGCACTGTGCTTATATCCATTATCACTGAGGAGGATTTTTACTGACTGCACACTGAGATCTACTGGTGCACATTATATTTGCTTTACATGTGCACCAGTCACTACTAGTCACACAACCGTCATTTATGGTTTATGCATATATTGCCTAATGTGACTTGTAGATACAGTACCTTACGGAGCACACCCTACTTATTCACCTTTACAGAGGTCCATATCAGGATTTTTGCTCAGTTTCCTGTGTGATACTTGATACATATAGGACACATATACTATGTTGATCCTGAGCCTCACGGCTGTCAGTATCATGCTCCTATTACCTCCAGTATGTCATTTTAATACCCATTATTTTATATATGTGTTGTATTTAATAAAGTTTATGTTTTAAATCATACACTCATCACCAGAGGGTGAACTCGAGTGCTACACTGGGTTCTTCTCTACCTTCTCTACCTATTCAGTGTATACCCAGAGCACCGTTCACCATTCATTTTCTATGAGGCAGCAGCAGGGGCTCCCCTATTACCTTATCGAATGACCTGTAGCCTGGCAAAAAAAGTAAGTTCATGCATAACAAATTATTCACTTATAGCTCACACGTGGCTGCAGTAGGGGAAAGCATGGGGAAATGTTCTAGTGTTCCTGAGTCATAGCAAGTGGTATCATGCTCCCACCTACCCATAAAACAATGGATTACAAATTGATAGCAAGTCGTACATTGTTCTGGATTGAACAATGTATTGCAAGCATGCTGCTACATTTGTGTATTGTAATTCTAAATTAATAGCAAAGTTTCAATCTATCAAATAATAATTTCTTTTTTTTTATACTTGTTTTAAAGTATTAACTGTTGAGCATTTTCCAATCTTGTTGAAATATTTTGACATAGAAGAGGAAGGACCTTTCGAGATGAATGCACTGTAGATTGATTTGGTGGAAGAGGCTTTCGTCCTTTTCAGCATGATTGGTTTGTAGTCACTCAGCTACTGCCAGTGGTATTAGACCGGGTGGAATGCAGTTCTCTCCTGGAGGGAGAGGTGGCGCTAAAGCCTGGCCATGGTGACAGAATTTGAGCCCGTCTTCTCACTGAGGTAGAAGCAGCACTAATATTAAATAGTTACGCTTCTTGCAGTTTATTCAGCTGGTCAGCTTCCCTTTGGTTTTACATTTTATATCAGTCCAGCATTTTTTTTGCTTTGCTCTGACAATTATATGCTGACACCCAAAGCTCAAACCTATTAAATAGAAAGAAATTAAATACTGGGATGTTGAAGCATAATATATAATACTGTATATGGGTATACTGTGGTTTGAGACTGTCACACATCAGAAGTACCTTACACAAGAACCTGATCAACATATATTAAACTGTTTATGACTTAAGTGAAAATGTTTGACTTAAGTGAAAATAATCTGTTTTTACTGAACTTGTACTGGAAGATAGGTCTTGGTAATTGTTGCTACAAATGAACAAATTCAAGGTATTGTTTAGAAGGATTGTTACTGTATAACCTCATGCTAGAAGGTGAAACTAGATATGAATGTAGTGTAGCAAGTTAAATACATAACTACATAATCAGCATAAGCAATGAATGATGATATACACAGATATCACATATAAAAAAGTAATTAAGGCATGCGATCTGTGCTATATTATTTCATGTAGCATTGTTGATGTTTTAGTGTGAAAATTATAAAGCGCAAAAGAGTGCTGGCAACCTGAATAAACTCTAACTAAAAAATTTAACCAAGTGCTGGTGATGTGATTAAGTGAAAGAATCACTCACAGAATCTGTAGAGTAGTGGTCTGGTCAGGCGTAACTCCCTCTTAGAAAATAGAAAGGAGTACATGGCATAATACAGTTTTAATGCACAATAAAGATTGAGTTCAGGGGAAGAACACACTCACATTCTCCTGAAAATAGAATCACAGTGAGTGCTTTAAGGGCACACTCTCGCCAGTCTGGTACCGCCACTGGAAATTGAGGAGTCACGTTGTAAGTCCCTGCTCGCCGCCTGGATACTACGATCCTCGTTGTTTCGGGCGGCCGTTGGCACTTCCGCGTCTGCGCGCGCACAAGATACGGTGGCTCGCAAGGGACTTGGACTTCTTCCCCACCAGCTACGGAATCTCCAGAGGGCCAAAAACCCTACGCGTTTCACCTATTATCCAGTTCGGCTTCCTCAGGGGTTGTGGATATTGTAGATCTGCCCTTAGCTAATATATATATATATATATATATATATATATACACATACTAATCTTAACTCAACCAATCAGAGGTATTATCCTATATACTACTAATTGATTCTCAATTTATGTTAACATTGACTAGCAAAATAAGGTATACGACTTCACAGGGGAATAGGTGAAAAAAGGCAGTGCACTGCCTTTTTTCACCTGTTCTACTTTTCCTGCTTGCACGCTGTTCATGATGAAAAAACAAACTTATCAATCGTGGCGCTCAAGATTTATCAAATACAACCTATTAAACACAAAATATATATAAAAATTGTGATACCAATACAAACATATATGGATGCTGCTTTAACCCAGTGTGGGGTCGTTCTCTCGATCCCGTGAAGAGTGAAGAATTGAAGATCATCGGGAAGCGCAAACCATGTAAAACAGAAGAAATACTCTGATGGTGCAATAAATGTGATAAACGTGTGAATAAATATTCAAGGCGCAGTGTGCTAAATACTCACAAGTGTAGAGTTAGTGTTGTTCCCATAAAGGTATCTTGGAATGGCAGCCCATCAAATAGGTTAATCTCAATGGAAATGTAAATGCTGGAGACCTTAAGTGAACAACATAAGAACGGACATGGTGCAGACTGTATGGAGAATTTTATAAAAAGGTAAGTGTAACAAGATGCACTCACATGGTACTAAAAGAATAAAAGCATTTAGATCACACAAATCGGATCTCAGCAGTGCAACGGGTGATCGCTCTGCCCCCCCCTCCGCCTCAGCGTGCGTGTCACTGGTTCGTCTCACCCAAACTGGAAACCGGAAGTGATGTCATCCGCTCTAGGGGGCTCCGATCGTGTGTGAATCTTTACTGGTCAGCGTCACTCTACGCGTTTCACCGCATTCGGTTTGTTCAGGAGTATTGGCTGACAGGTTCTTGATGACTAATATACGCTAAGCTGAAGTCCCATTGGTTAAAATTTAATTATGGTAATCGCATAACGTAAATGTAGCTGGACTTAATTAAAAATGAATTGTAATGTATAATAGAGATACAATTAGCACCTAAATTGAATCAGCTAATCTAACGGCTAGAATGGTACATAGATGAAACAAATCTATTGAGGAAATAGAAAAACAAGGTTAGGATATTTCACAGAAAAGGTTTGATGTCGAACTCTAAATTTAGACCCTGAGGGGAAATGGTTTTCAGTTCGAACATCCAAAATGATTCCCTCTTTATGAGATTTAGATCCCTATTGCCCCCACCTCCAATAGGGCATAACCTGTTCAATGGCTTTAAATGAAAAGCTAGCAGGGTTGGAATTGTGTACTAATAGGAAGTGATTAGAAACACTATGGGTTGTCAGTTTACGTTTAATATTTCCAAGGTGCTCTATCTCCCAGTGCCCTAAAAAATATCACAGTGAGAAATTCCACCTGGCTAGACCCACCCAAAGGGTTTTATGAATGTAAAATGTGCACTGCCTGTCAGCATAGTTCTAAAGTAACACAAAGTTTCAAATCAAAAACACAAAAATCATACAATATTAAACAGCATTTGAATTGCAGATCCAGTTTCGTTATATACCTTGCGGAATGTGATTGCGGCTTAGAATATATTGGCAAGACCATCCGCCCGCTTAGAGCACGTATATTAGAGCACCTTGGAAATATTAAATGTAAACTGACAACCCATAGTGTTTCTAATCAGTTCCTATTAGTACACAATTTCAACCCTGCTAGCTTCTCATTTAAAGCCATTGAACAGGTTATGCCCTATTGGAGGGGGGGGGGGGGGCAATAGGGATCTAAATCTCATAAAGAGGGAATCATTTTGGATGTTCGAACTTAAAACCATTTCCCGTCAGGGTCTAAATTTAGAGTTCGTCATCAAACCTTTTCTGTGAAATATCCTAAGCTTGTTTTTTCTATTTCCTCAATAGATTTGTTTCATCTATGTACCATTCTAGCCGTTAGATTAGCTGATTCAATTTAGGTGCTAATTGTATCTCTTGCTGAAATAGTTGATTATTTTACTTGTTTAATATTTTATATATCTTTTAAACATTATTAATTACTCTGTATGTTTGATTAAAATATGTTTGGAAGACTCACATATGTTTGATGTAAGTCTTAATATTATATGTTACAATTCATTTTTAATTAAGTCCAGCTACAATTACGTTATGCGATTACCATAATTAAATTTTAACCAATGGGACTTCAGCTTAGCGTATATTAGTCATCAAGAACCTGTCAGCCAATACTCCTGAAGAAACCGAATGCGGTGAAACACGTAGAGTGACGCTGACCAGTAAAGATTCACACACGATCTGAGCCCCCTAGAGCGGATGACATCACTTCCGGTTTCCGGTTTGGGTGAGATGCACCAGTGACACGCACGCTGAGGCGGAGGGGGGGCAGAGCGATCACCCGTTGCACTGCTGAGATCCGATTTGTGTGATCTAAATGCTTTTATTCTTTTAGTACCATGTGAGTGCATCTTGTTACACTTACCTTTTTACAAAATTCTCCATACAGTCTGCACCATGTCCGTTCTTATGTTATTCACTTAAGGTCTCCAGCATTTACCTTTCCATTGAGATTAACCTATTTGATGGGCTGCCATTCCAAGATACCTTTATGGGAACAACACTCACTCTACACTTGTGAGTATTTAGCACACTGCGCCTTGAATATTTATTCACACGTTTATCACATTTATTGCACCATCAGAGTATTTCTTCTGTTTTACATGGTTTGCGCTTCCCGATGATCTTCAATTCTTCACGCTGTTCAGGATACCTGATGGGACTGCTCCTCTGGAACTAAAAGTAAGTGTTTTCTTACATACTATGCCTAGTTATTATGGTTGGTACAATCTTTGTACTGTTCATTGTGCTGGTTAGCACTATGTACTAGTCCCTTGCCCTGTTAGGGTATGTTTTCATTGTTCACCATCATATTGGAGTGTTCCCTACGGAAGAATTATTACAAAATTATTGGGACTCATATGTTTTGATGCACCGGTTACCCACATTTTTCACAGGGGAATAGATTAACTGATTATTGCACTTTTAATATATAACAATTTCAAACACTTAATATAAACTAATTATCCTAAATAGTTTAAATTAATGAACACATTAAATAAACAATTTTATACAAATAATATTAAAATTCTATTAGTAGTAATAACATATCTAAAAACAAATAATTTTAATAGTTTAATTATAAATTACTAAACAAACAATTTGAAATAAAAAAATTTTAAACAAATATTATTAAAATCCTAATATTAATGACAACATTTAACTAACTCAACTTGGATAGTGAATCACTAAAAAAATAAAGAGACAGGTGTTAAAAAACAGACAAATATTCAAAATACATAAGGAATGGATGTATATGATCTAGATGGGAATAGCAGATGATACTGTTCCCATAATACAGGAATAAGATTTTAAATTAAAATAAAATTAAAAAGGGGTACTTAAATCACAATGAGATTGATTTTAGTCCAAAAAGGAACTAAGTTTAAAGTCTACATTTAACCCCAATGGTTTTAAAGTTTTCAATCTATATATCCATAGGGTCTCTCTCTTCGATAGGTCTTTTTCCCTATCGCTCCCTCTCCAATCTTTGGAGACGGAGTCTATGCCTTTAAATAGCATACCCCCAGGATTGGACTGATGATTTATCTTAAAATGTAAAGAGACATTGTGTGTTTCATGGCCTGATCTAATATTACGTAAATGTTCTAACATCCTGATTTTCAATGGTCGCCCACAGTGAGATTTCTGCAGAGGCTAATGGCCCATCGGATTAAAACAGTCAGTTTGAATGGGACTGCCAGGGACCCCCGCTGTTAATCCGATGGGCCATTAGTCACTGCAGAAATGTCACTGAAATGTTTCAGCATGTACCCAGCATGTACCCAGCATGTACCCAGCATGTACCCAGCATGTACCTGGGTCTTGTTGGTGATTGCCACTGGTTTGTTTTAGAATAACCGTCGGCACTACAGTACATTCAACTTCAATACCTTAGCATAAATGAAAAAATACAATCTAATGGCCCCTTACCCCTTAATCACTTTAGCGATTAATTATCGCTATAGTAATTAAGGGGTTAACCCCCACCCCCCGCTATCCACATGGGAGGCCTAACTACCCACCCGGGCCCCACTATACCCACCGTCTACCCATTGATTGGCAAAGTGGTTTATCATACCCATATAATAAGGGCATGATAAGCCACTATAGAACTAATGATCAACCTAATAGAAATCGTTAAGGCCAAAAATACACAATAATAATTAAAAACTACACAAGCACCAAAACACACCAACATTAAAAGAACTGAAAATTCTAATAGTACACATGAATAAAATGTATCCAACATCAAAACAGCAAAATAATTCAAATTGTTATTCCAAAACATAAGAATACAATTAAATAAACACCTATCCAACCAATTCAAGAAATAAAAGCACTAGCTGGTCCAGCGATTTATTTATTATTTTTATGAAGGCTTATAGAATAGGCCCCAAAGACTTTTGTAGTATTTATGGCAGAAGTAGGGCCGTGGGATTCCAGAATAAACTTTCTGTATAATTCACTGCGGAGGCTGCAGAAATGGTATACCTACAAGGTTCCTTCAAACTAGTCTAATGCATTTCCAGAAGACTCGGAATTTTGGTAGGTAAATTTGGGCCAGATTGTTTAAAAATTAAATATTATTATGTGTGGTTGTTGTTGTTGATGATGATGTAATAATTCATGAAAGCACACATATAATATTCCGTTTCTGATTTCTCATGTTTTTTTTTTATTTGCTTGTTTTTGTTTATATATTTCTAATCTAATTCAGCCTTGAAAAAGAGTTTAGATAAGCTCAAGGACTCATGCAATGTTTAATAAAAAAAGTAATTGATTGGTTTATAGAATGAGATTAGGCCACATTACCTTCAACGCCACTAAAAAATTTCAGAAAATCGGAGAGTGGATCATTTAAAAGTTCATTCTTTATTGGCAGACCGTTTAATCTAGTGTCAATTAACAGATCAAAGTTGTATGTTTACTTTGAAAAAATTTCAGCTGGCAACATTTTTGCTTAGATGTATACTGTGCCAAGAATAACACTTTTTGCTATTGAGATACTTTATGGTAATAGTTATAATTTGGGTATTATGCAATGTAGAAATACTGTTTTTTGTATGTATTCATATTTTTATCAGTGTAGATCTATTATCTTTCTGTTGTGTCATCAATGTTGTTTTCAGATAGGGTGACAACATGTCTGGTTTATCCAGACATTCCATTTTTTTCAAGACCTGTGAAAGCATCTGAATAGATTTCAGAAGGGAAAAAAACTGTTTCACATGATTTGGCCAAAGCAGTCAGCAGTCTCCATTTTAATAAAAACAAGTGGAGGAGTCTGGATTAAGAAGAGAAGGTCTGATTAGGCAAGTGTCCCTAACCACTATAAACTAAACATGTCCCTCCTACCAGCATAGTGGGAACTGGCTGAAGGAAAGATACAGTATAGTTCAAGAATCCCAGGGGGGGGGAGGAGGGGGTGGGCAGGACAGGACACAGACAGAGAGACATACACACCACACAAACACTGACAGACATACACACATACACACACACTGACTGACACACATATACACACACTGACTGACACACATACACACACACACTGACTGACACACATACACACACTGACTGACACACATACACACACACACTGACTGACATATACACACACACACTGACTGACACACATACACACACACACACACACACACACACACACACACACACACACACACACACTGACTGACACACATACACACACACACACTGACTGACACACATACACACACACACACACACACACACACACACACACACTGACTAACACACAAATACACACACACTGACTGACACACATACACACACACACACACACATACACACACACTGACTGACACACATACACACATACACTGACTAACACATACACTGACTGACACACATACACACACTGACACACATACACACTGACTGACACACATACACACACACACACTGACTGACACACATACACACACACACTGACTGACACACATAAACACACACACTGACTGACACACATACACACACACACACACTGACTGACACACACACACACACACACACACTGACTGACACACACACACACACACACACACACACACACACACACACACACACACACACACACACACACACACACACTGACTGACACACATACACACATACACTGACTGACTGACACACATACACACATACACTGACTAACACACATACACTGACTGACACACATACACACACTGACACACATACACACTGACTGACACACATACACACACACACTGACTGACACACATACACACACACACTGACTGACACACATACACACACACACTGACTGACACACATACACACACTGACTGACACACATACACACACACACACACACACACACTGACTGGCACACACACACTGACTGACACACACATATACACACACACACACACACTGATTGACACACATACACACAAGGAATTCACACAGTGCAAATAGCTAATACAGGGGATGTGTGCCGAGCACGCGCGTTATAAGTCAAATTTATTTGCGTTTTGTCAATGAAATTGTATTTTGATTTTTAATTAAAACATCACCAACACAAATACAATTTCTGTGACAAAAGTCAAAGAAGTTTCACTTACTATGCGCGTGCACAGCACAGCACACACAGCTTTTTTATTAATTTATCAACAGCAATATCATTGGACACAATCACTCCTCAGAGTTTTCATTAGCTCTCAAGGCTTGAACTTTATATACATTCTATACACAGCTTCACTGGTTGACTTTTTATCTCTGCAAGTTTACTGCTCTTTAGCTAGCGGACCTTGTTGGCCTATTTTTGTAAAATAAATGTTGTCATATTGTATACATACAATAGGAGTGTTCGCTTTTCATTGTTTGTTTGTGTATATATATATAGCACCTGTAAATATTACTGTATGTTCATTTGCATGTCTTAGACAGGTCTGCAACCCTATCTTTCCCCATTGTCACCCAGCATACAGCGCTTCCACTGCAGCAAGGGATTCTGGGAAATGACATGCAAATGATCACTCAGTGCCACCTTTTGTCTCAAGCTCGTATTACACAAGCCAATCCTCAAGCCAATGCAGGCTGTTTTAAACACAGCTTTTAGACAGAGGCTGGGATGAGAT
Organism: Ascaphus truei; assembly: GCF_040206685.1. Taxonomy (NCBI): domain Eukaryota; kingdom Metazoa; phylum Chordata; class Amphibia; order Anura; family Ascaphidae; genus Ascaphus; species Ascaphus truei. Next base: position 110,163,452 of record NC_134484.1, on the reverse strand, counting down.
GCAAAGCCAGTAAACCCACTCACAGACATGTTTCAACCTTGATGGGAATCATCAGTGTGAGGTTGGTCTTAATGGCAAAGCAGGTTTGAGACTAGACTAGGTAATCACCACTACTATTAAGGTTATGGTGGGTAAAAAAAAAGTGACAAAAACCCTCCACAGTGAAGCATAAAGCAACTGTAAATATTACTGTATGTTCATTTGCATGTCTTAGACAGGTCTGCAACCCTGTCTTTCCCCATTGAAAGCGCTGTATGCTGGGTGACAATGGGGAAAGACAGGGTTGCAGACCTGTCTAAGACATGCAAATGAACATACAGTAATATTTACAGTTGCTTTATGCTTCACTGTGGAGGGTTTTTGTCACTTTTTTTTACCCACCATAACCTTAATAGTAGTGGTGATTACCTAGTCTAGTCTCAAACCTGCTTTGCCATTAAGACCAACCTCACACTGATGATACCCATCAAGGTTGAAACATGTCTGTGAGTGGGTTTACTGGCTTTGCATCTCATCCCAGCCTCTGTCTAAAAGCTGTGTTTAAAACAGCACGCATTGGCTTGAGGATTGGCTTGTGTAATACGAGCTTGAGACAAAGGTGGCACTGAGTGATCATTTGCATGTCATTTCCCAGAATCCCTTGCTGCAGTGGAAGCGCTGTATGCTGGGTGACAATGGGGAAAGACAGGGTTGCAGACCTGTCTAAGACATGCAAATGAACATACAGTAATATTTACAGTTGCTTTATGCTTCACTGTGGAGGGTTTTGGTCACTTTTTTTACCCACCATAACCTTAATAGTAGTGGTGATATATATATATATATATATAATTTTTTAAAATAATTTTTATTAAGCTCAGCTAACACGGGGTATATATAAATATGTATATATATATATATATATATATATATATCTGAACCCCGTTATAACGCGGTGCTCAGGGTCCACCCGATACAACCGTGTTATAACCGCGATCGCGAGAAAAAATGGCTGATGTGATCAGGGGACCTGGCGGCACCCCCACACAGACTTACCTGGAGCAGGGTGCTGGGTATCTGACACCACGGTTCAGCCATCATCGCGCGGGGTGTCTGTCTGTCTCCATGTGTAGGTAGCAATAAAGCATTGAATAGTTTATAAAAAACATAAAGAAATGCCCGCCGCAATCAGGGAACCCAGTGGCACCCCCATGCAGGGGAGGAGGCCACAGGTGTGAGAGTATGAGAGTGTGTTAAGGTTTCTAGTAATTAAACAATTTAGGATGTGCCATGTCTTCCCAAGAGAATAAAACACATTTACAACTAATTTACCTTGACTGTGTATGGTAAATGACACTAACAGCGGAGCGATGGGTGTCAGACACCCAAATGTGATATGATGATGAAGCTGGCACAATTAATCTACTAACTAATGGGAGAGCGTTAATAAGTACAGTATTTTATACACACTGATTACATTTGAAATTAAAGAAGTTCTCATCTCCCAGACCTCAGGCTGTAAGCCAGTCTGTAGCTTGGGAGGAGTGACAAATTAGGTCAGGACATATCCCTACAGCGCTGTCAGGTCTGTATTTACTCTCACTCGGATCAAAGGATTGGGGGTATAAGAATTTGTGTTTGAGGCCCACAATGGGAGATGCAGCTGGGGGTACAGAGTGTGTGTGCGTGCGTTCGTCCGTCCGTTCTTTAGCAAAAAAGCTTTGGGGGGGGGGAAACTTGGCTTTAAAAAAATGGGAGCCAAGGTAAAACCGCGTTATATGCAGATGCACGTTGTAGCGGATCGTGCTATAACAAGGTTAAGCTGTGTGTGTGTGTATATGTATATATATTACTCAGAAATATGTTTTATGATTATAGTAGATCCCAAGATAGATAAATAGATAGAAAAAGATTTGCTTAAAAACATCTAAGCTTTTCTATTCAAGACTAATATTATAACCACTATGGCATATGGTGCATCTTCCATTATCATTATGTTAGGTATTAATGTCAGACTTTAGAAAGTGACATTTCATCCAATAAAGCATGGCTGAAATTAAAAGATGACTTATTTATTTATTTATACAATGTTTTACCAGGAAGTAATACATTGAGAGTATGTCCTGGGCATAGAGTTAAGATGACAAACAATAAATGGTTACAAATACAGTTACATAAGTGAACAGGGTATACATTATATGCAAGACATAGCATGCACAGTTAGAGATGATATATTATAGGAGTATGTAACAGTTACAGACCAAATTAAAATGTGAGACAGCTTTTGTTTTGAAAAAACGTAGACTGGTGGTGGCTGTGAGAGTCTCCGGTAGATTGTTCCAGTTTTGGGGTGCACGGTAAGAGAAGGAGGAGCAGCCGAATACTTTGCTGAACCTTGGAACCATGAACAGTCTTTTGGAGTTAGATCTCAGATAAGTGCTGCATGTGGTAGGGGTGAGGAGCTTGTTCGGATAGACGGGTAGCTTGCCCAGAAAGTATTTGAAGGCAAGGCAGGAAAGATGAACTTTGCTCCTAGACTCAAGTGATGAGCATTTCGCAGTGGTGTGTATTGTAGTTGCATTGGAGGACAAAATGGCGTATTGAAGTGTAGAGGGTATCAAGTTTGCTAAGGTGGGTTTGGGGTGCCAAGCCGTATACTATTTCCCCATAGTCGATAATTGGCATTAGGATCTGCTGTACGATACGCTTTCTGACCAGCAGACTTAGGGAGGATTTGTTCCTGTAAAGTACACCTAGTTTGGCATAGGTTTTGGATGTCAGGGTATCAATGTACATCCCGAATGTTAAATGGGAGTCAAACCATATGCCCAAGTATTTAAAACTAGTGACAGGGGTTAGGGTGGTATTAGTGTTGGTTCTGATCTGGAGCTCAGTCATTGGAAGCTTTAAAAATTTAGCCTTGGTCTCAAATACCATTGTTACAGTCTTGTCAGTGTTTAAAAACAGTTTGATTTGGGAAATCCAGTTATCAAATCTCAAAGTCAGATTGAAGTATGTGTTCAAGGTGGGAGAGGCTAGGGCTGTGTGCATATAAGATTGTGTCATCTGCATACATATGTATTGAAGATCATTGATGAACACTGAGAAGAGTAGTGGCCCCAGAACAGAGCCTTGTGGGACACCACAGGTGATATCCAAAGGGGTTGAGTTGGAGCCTGAGATAGACATATGTTGGGATCTACCTGATTGGTAGGAATGAAACCAGTTTAAAGCACGCTTCCCTATTCCAGAGCACTGGAGTTTGTTAAGCAGGATAACATGATCAACAGTATCAAAAGCCTTTGCAAAATCTAGGAATTTTGCACCAGTGAGTTGTCCCAGTTCCATTCCAAACTGTATTTCATTGCAAACTTTTAGGAGAGTAGTTACTGTTTGGGGTGAAAGTCAGATTGGAATTGGCTAGGGAAATTTGTCTTGGTATAGTAATCTCTGAATTGGGAGTGAACACATTTTTCCATGACTTTGGATAGTATTGGGCAAAAAGAGATTGGCCTGTAGTTTGAGACAGTGTTTTTGTCCCCACTTTTGAAGATTGGGACAACTCTGGCAGTTTTCCAGGTCTTAGGGATATGGCCTGCAGCCATAATAGAGTTCATTATGGAAGCAATTGAATTGGGAATGGCTTGGGCACCAAGTCTTAGGAACTTGGATTGTAGTAAGTCAGGTCCACATTGGCTGCTTAGTTTTAGTTTGAGGAGTGCTTGTGTAATCTCCTCTCCGAATACTGGGACAAATTGAAAATTTTGAGCAGTGTTGGGAGAGGGTGGGGCTATAGGGGTACTCTCAGAATGACGTTAATGTTTGTGGTTTGGGTTGCGTTTTGCTAATAATTAGTACCACATCCCACAAAGTAATCATTGAATGTATTTGCAATGTCAGTGGGACTTGTCAGAGTAATATCCTCCTTAGGGATATTACTTGGTTGTTGATGGCTAGAAGACAGGAAAATATTGTTGATAACCTTCCAGGTGTTAGATGTGTTTGATGTATTCTGGTGTAGATTGTCAGAGTCATATTGTGCTTTTGCATGTCTTGTTTGCCTTATGCACATATTCGCAGGCATGTGTAGTGATTACGATCCTGGTAGTGCCAGTTACTTTGTAGCTTTTCCACATGGCATCCCTGAAATGGTATAGTGCAATAAGGTCAGTTGTAACCCATGGAAGGTGGGCCCCCCGAACTCTTATTTTGCATATTGGAGCATGGGTATCACAGACTTTTTAGAACTCGGATTGGAAATAGTTGAGCACAGAATCAGGGTCGGTAATTAAGTCGATTCTGTACCAAGGGCAATTGGTAAGGTCAGCCAGAAACTGTTGTGGGTTAAAGTTTCTAACTGTTCTAGTGAGGAGAACTTTAGGGCTTGATTGGGGTGGTTTAATTTTCCTTACACAGTACACTATTGCATGGTCACTGAAAATGTCAGGCAGGATGCCACAGGATTGGATTCTGCTGGGATTTGAGGAGAGAATCCAGTCTAGCAAGGGATGGTTGTGAGATTTCAGGTTTGTTCATGTGGGTTGGGAAATGAGTTGCATTAGGTTAAGTGACTTGAGTTGTGTCTGGATTTTGTGGTTTTTAGGGTCGAGCCAATTGTAGTTGAAATCTCCAAGAACTAGCAGCTTCTCATTCAGAGAGGAAATGGAGCCAAGAAACGGGGTGATATCAGTCAGGGACTGTAGAGGGGCGGTAGATGCCAGCAACCAAGATAGGCTTAGAAAAGGGGAGGCCAATTTTGCCAACTAGTATTTCGAAAGAGGGTGGGCTTGGGGAGCAATTTAACAATGTAAATTGTAAGGTGTCTGCAATATAAAATAACACCCCTCCTCCTCTCTTTGACCTATCTTTCCTAGAAATGGAGTATTCCCAAATGGCTATATTTGCATCAGGGGTTTTAGGGGTTAGCCATGTTTCTGTGAGAACGATGGCTTTGGGTTTATCCATAAGGCACCATGCCCTTAGTTCATCCAGTTGGGCAGCATGCTCCAGATATTAATATAGGCGACAGATAGACCTTTTTGGAATTTTGTAGGGGGTATTCTCAGGGTATGGGACAGGGTTGAAAAGGGGGGGGGCTGGTTAAGTTCAATATCACCTGCTCATGAGAGTAACAGTATGAGTAGAAATTTGAGCAGTTGTTTGCAAGTTGTGATGTTTGCCATTAGAGTGAGCGGTGGTTGGTGTGCTGGTTTTCAGAGTTCTCCCCCAACATTCAGTAGATAGTGCAAGGCTTTTGAGTAATTCAGTGTGTATGGTGATGTTGAGTGTGGGCCAGGAGGAAGGAGTTTGTAGTGGATAGAGAGAGTAACATTTTCATGAGGCCACGAGAAAGATCAAAGTTGAGGTACATACCAGGTTCATTATCACAGAGGTAGGTAATGTTGCATGAAGCTGTTGTGAGCCAAGTGTGTGTGTGCAGACTAAACAGCAGAGGTGTGCCTTTTCGTTGTCAAAAGGGGTTGCTGCATTGCAATGCTTGGGCCTATTCAGGGCTTGCAGAGGGTTGAGTAGGGTGAGGGTAGTTGTGTGCAGTCAGTGTTGGGAGAGGCTGTAATAAAATAAGGTGAAAGGGGGGGGTAAGTGTGCAGGCTAACAAGCATGGTGTGGTCTGAGTGGCTTACCGTTTGTTGTCTTGTATAGTGGAGTTGCAGGAGATGCAGTGTTCCTTAGTCAACCTCTAGTCAAACTATTGTCTAACTATATATTCTCACTTAAATATGGTCACTTTGCATGTATCCCTCTTAAGATGCCAATGCTAACCCATCAGTGGGTTAAATCATCCCAAATAATAAAGGCTGGGTGGGGTATTTCTTTTTAAAACAGGGGGTTGCAGATCCATTAGTGTGTTAAAGCATACCTGTGAAGAGACAATGCAATTACTTCCATTTCACATCAGCTGAGGTTATAGATCTTGCATGAAGAACAATAAATATATGTGTATTTACTATATATTCTCACTTAGAGTGAGGCATCTTAAAGTGATCATCTTTAAGATGCCAATGCATCCCTTAAAGTGGTGTCACTTTTATACATCTATTTGGGATAATTACTTGTATATATGTGTAGCGGTGTACCCCCTCGTTACTATTCTACCCAATGGGCTGGCAGTAAACCCTGGTATTACAGGATTGCCAGTAGTTGGCATAGGGTTTTCCCCTTCACCTTTTGTACTGCACTTGAGTGACAGCATGGGGTGGTACATCCTGTTGTAGCTGGGACAACGGGATACCCGCCTTCTGGCTGTACTTAAGGGCAGGACTGCCCTAAATTTGGAGGTTGTTCCTTCCCTCTGAGGAAGGCAGGTCACACAACTGGGAGCCTGAGATTGGGGCCTTCCCATGTGCTCTTCCCTGCGGGGAGGAGTGAGTGTGAACCAATACCTCTGCCTCCGCTAGGGAGGTGGGGAAGAGCTAGGATGGCTGCGGGTGCCCTTGGCCTGTAGTAACGGTCCAGGGATCATCTTCAGTGATAGCTGATCCAAGAGACTGTATCCGGCAGAAGACTGCTGCTTCTGTGTTGGGAGGTAACCTAGCAATCTTACTCTCCTGCCTTCACTGCTGTTCTGAGGAGGAGAATTCACTTTAGTTGCTTCATTACGCTGTTGACATTATGATGTCCCATGCATTGTGTGCAAATAGCAATAGATTCACACATTTTAGTTAGGACCAATTGAAAGGTCTGCTGTGACCCATGGTACCAATCCCTCTCTTAGGTGAAGTTATTTAGTTTTAACTTTGTTATTTGCAGGATGGTGCTCCATTTGTGTTGAGCATATTGATTGTTATTTTTTTCATAAAAGTGACTATATTTGATATTCTTTTGTACACCTTTTGTGTTTTTTTGTTTTGTTTACATTGTTATATGGAGTTCTGGCTTACGTTCTTATTTTTAATTGATATATTTTTCATAATACTGGCGAACAGATGTTTTCATAGCACCCTACGAGAGCTTATCGTTACAATAATTGATTAATGAGTATTGCTTCCTTACAAAGCTATAACTATAGAAAATATTACACCGTGCGCTCAGCCTAAACCACAATGTGATAAAAATAGTTGCAAAACAACCTAATCATAAGTGATATAATCCCAATTACAACAGTGAAATATAAAATTGTGGGATGGCAGCCTTAGGACAAAATGACAAGTCTATCCTGAGACTTGTGACAACAATTGGAAAAAAGAATAAAGTCCTGGCGCAAATATCATAAAGAATACCAGTCCTGCCAAAGAAGTGAGGAGAGTTGAAGAATGGAGTGTAGGACAGTCCTGTTTTTCCACCGTTCTCTTCTTTATGTGGAGTATTCTTACAAGTCATACAAGAACCAACTACGACCACCGCTGCGATTTCTTGAGCCATCGTTCCTGAAGGTCGCAGGTCGCTCCTGTGTGTGTGTGTGTCATAGTGTGGCAGTGTCAGTGTGAGACTTCCTGTGCTTCCTACAAGGGTTTGTGTTACAGTCCTTGCATGATGACATCATCACAGAACTACAGAGACTCGGATGGGACTTTGCATTGCCATAGAGACTGCACACACAGCTTTCCAGGTTCTGAGCCTCAGCACCTAGAGAGCTGTGTGTGCGGTCTCTATGGCAACGCAAAGTCCCCTCCGAGTCTCCGTAGTTCTGTGATGATGTCATCATGCAAGGACTGTAACACAAACCCTTGCAGGAAGCACAGGAAGACTCACACTGACACTGCCACACTGTGACACACACAGGAGCGACCTGCGACCTTCAGGAACGATGGCCTAGAGACCACCAAGACTGAGCCATGATACTGGGTGAGCACCATCCAGAGTTCCTGGAACCGTGGACAGTATGCTATGCTGAGGAAGGAGCTGCTGCAGGATGAATAATAAAGCTGTATGTTCACCATACCTCTGCCCGGGTGTCAGTTACTGGGTAGGAGGGAGACTGAATGCAGTGATGGGAGCTGATATCCTACCCCTAGGATCCTATCATGGCTGGAGGCGCTGTTCCAACAAGTAAAGAACTAAAGAGCACCCCAAAAGCCTGTCCTGTTGTCCCATATCATCGTGGCAACTCAGTTTCTCCTAACCTCACAGGTATGCTCAGCACATATATTACACCAACCATGTAGCAGCAGGTAGAATCTCCCAGAGGAGGGGGGGGGGGACAGGGCTACATATACATGGGCATATAGGCACTAAACATATGTAACAGACTTGCCTTCTTAATTTGTGTGGCCATTTGCAGCGTAATTAGTATAACGTTAGGGGGTGCTTACCTCTTGCTGGAAAAAAAAGAGCTATGCAAGAGTGATTCTGCAAAAAAGTACTGTAACAAGATATAAAAGTGGCAACAGTAATTGTATCTCTAAAATATGGAGCCTTACTTTTACTCTTCAGAACACATTCCAAATCCGAATCCTATGCCCCAATGCAACCACTGGCCTTCGGACGAATTTCCATTGAAAGTTGACGAAAGAGGGTGTTAGCAGCATTTAGCATTTTATTGTGAAGCACCCCTTATCGTTACTGCAAAGTACTAAGGCAGCCGCACAACACCGTAGAATGGAAATGGGCACTAGTTGTGCTCCTTCCTACAGAAATCTCTTCATCGGGTGGTGGGAGTTGTTCCTCTTGTATAGTGATGGGAACATTTTCATGGATACAATTGTTTTGTTTACAAGTGTTTTATTGACGACCTCATTTTCATTTGGGATGGGGATATCACTTTATTTCCTTATATTATATATAGCACGTTGAATATCAATAATTTTCACTTTCATTTCAACTTTAATTATAATCACAAACATATTCATGAATCAGATGTACTGTTATATGTTGATTTACATCTTAATATTTTAATACTGTACTTTCCTGTATATGCAATAACCACAGCTGGTAGTGATACGGGTGTGGTAGACTTTACTTGCAGAGTTAGTATCTCCCGCAGGTGTCTGTAGATGTCTTACTCTTGCTGAGTCCCATTTTTTTTCCTCACACACTTGGTGGGCAGACTTTATTCTCAAAATCAATACCTTGTGTGGGTCACCATCTGTAGTAGTCATCCCCAGTCAGACTGCTGCGTTTGTTGCTTAATCCAGTGCAGTGTACCTTGTTTTCTGTCTGGATTTGTAGCTCGTTGTTCTGGTCACCTCTGCACATGTTTCTTCCATCTTATTCCTATCCTCAAGCTGTGGCAAAAAAGCACAACATTTTCCCTGACGGTCTCCAGGGCCCCTTTGAAATCCAAGGGCCACTTCTCATCCATATGTTGGAGACGTGTGCAGAGGTTGAAACAGGATACTTATTTTAGGGGAAAAATATAGGCTTTTTATTATCCGAAGTTTTATCAACTTAAAATATAGTTTAATTTCAGCATAAAGGAACAACCAAAAGAAATGTGTCTTGCTCCTATCTGGAGCGCTGACTAACACAATGTTTTATTCCTATCTACAGGTTGGACCAACGATAATACACAAAGTCAGAGTATGGAAGCTTTATAATTGGGGTCCCTGGCTTTCTCCTGGCTGGGGTAAGAGGGGAGGGAGAGTCTGAGTGCAGCCTGGTCTCTAGAGACGTCCAGGGTGTGCACCTCCCTTGATCAGACACTAGCTAGCACTGAGAGCTGTAGGTTTTCTAAAGGCCTCTAATGAACAAGTTGAGCAGGTCAATTAAGCCTGCTCTGGAATTAATCTGCTCAGTGCTGGTTCAACCTCTGTACTGTAAATAGGTTTCCCATGCATCAGTATCCTACAGAGGATCTACCCTGTCACAGTGCTATAGATAGAAAATACAGCTCAACCCCGTTAAAGCACGATCCACTATACAGTAATGCGGATCCGCTTATAACGCAGTTTGAGCGTGGACCCCGAAATTTAAAAAAAAATGCATTTTTGGTTTTTTTACAGCACACTGCACACTGCACACAGACACAGGCAGACACAGCACACAGACACAGGCAGGCACACAGCACACTGCACACAGGCAGGCACACAGCACACAGCACACAGCACACTGCACACAGACAGGCACACAGGCAGGCACACAGACACAGGCAGGCACACAGCACACTGCACACAGGCAGGCACACAGCACACAGACACAGCACACTGCACACTGCACACTGCACACTGCACACAGACAAGCAAACAGGCAGGCACACAGACAGGCACACAGACAGGCACACCGTACACCCCCTCTTACCCCCTACATTTGGTAGTTGCTGCTGCTGCAGCTTGGCGGATCGTGTGCTGCTGCTGGGGGGATCGTGTAGGGCGGCTGCCGGGGGAAGTGCTGGGGGAAGTGCGGTGGCTGCTGGGGGATAGCTGGGTATGCTGGGGGAAGTATGGTGGCTGCTGGGGGATCGTGTAGGGCTGCCGGTGCCTCACTCCACTTTCTCCCTCCTCCTTCCCCCTCTTCCCTCCTCCCTCCTCCCCCCTCCTTCTCCCTTCTCCCTCCTCCCCCCTACTCCCGATCGGCAGCGTGACGGCCATTTACTTTTCAAATTAGCGCGACCCCTGTTATAGCACGGTCGAATCAGGTGGCCGCCGAGGACCGCGTTATAACAAGGTTGAGCTGTACTATCATTTTTTTTAATTCCTAAGCACCTGTGAATGACCAGTCCATACATGATGTCACAACCCTAGTAGCACTCCTCTTGACACAAATATATATGATACATGGTTTGGTGGATATGGGTTCTGAGCTTACAAGGATTATGTGTTTAATAATTTCAGTTGGTAAAGCAACTTGGATATTGGTGACCCCTCCTACCTGTTTTCAAGCTCACTCACCCCAGTTTTTTAATTGCTGTTCTTGCTAAAGACCTGTGAACGACCAGTCTATTAAGACAGCTCTCCCTCCATGAAAGAGGTTAGGAGAGCTTTTTGCAAGTACAGCAGTGTTAGGGCCTACAGATGGGTCATACCGGGAGGTGGTTGTGGGCTAGAATACTTTGGCCAAAGAATTGACCTACAGTAAATGACCCTTGCTCATGAGAAGATATACAGATAAGTATTTAACTATATAATATGTCAAGTTAGATGTAGGCATTTTGCTTTCTGTTCAATACTGTACATGAGTCACAATTTCTAGTAGCACTCCTTGACACAAATTTATATCATCTATGATGTGGTCTGAGCTTACAGGGGCTGTGTGTGTTTGAGAATTTTAAACCCCTCTGATCTAATCCAAATATAGGATCTATTTTATCAGTTTAGCTTGTGTTTTTAGCCAACTTGTTGAAAACATGTTATGTCCTTGTATCAGTGAACTGCAGTTACCTTACTTTTAATGAATAAACTGAATATAAACCTGAGGTTACTAGCTTCCATCTTCAGGGGTTACTATTGTTCACAAACGTTTGTAATGTGTATATAGCTAGAACTTTGTTTTTGTTTAGAAAAACACTGTTTAGTTGGCATGTTACAAAATGAACCAGCCACTTTCTATAACTAAGCAGTGACCTTCCACCCTTATGAGTTTCAAACCCTGTTTAATACAAATAATATTAGTAATTGCCTTACAATGTTTATAACTTTTAACTTTGAGTGAATCATTGTATTTAAATATTAAATGCATGCTTGCATAAATACCCTATGCATGCCTACCATTTTATACTGTGAAATTATGAAAGAGAGTTTTTTCCAAAATCTATAATTTAGCAATATATGCTGTTAACCTGTAAGTGGCGGCATTTAAGAGTAATGGTTACTCTAAATGCTAAATATTGTGCTGTTTATTGCATAGGTTTGGCCCTTGTTTTGTAACCAGGAGACTTTACATATTTGCATAGTTACATAGTAGAGGAGGTTGAAAAAGACGTAAGGTATGTCCATCATGTTCAACCTACTGTATACTAAATGTAGACGACAGATACCTATCCGATATTTGTATTTATACAGTAGTAATTTGATCCAGAGTAAGGCAAACAAAAAAAACCCCAGTGAAATATCCTCCAATGCTGTCTCATAAGGGGAACAATTAATTATTTCCTGACTTCAAATAATGGCAATAAAATTCCACATTTTAACTGTCCTTACTGTAAAGAAGCCTTTCCTTTGTTGCTGAAGAAATCTCCTTTCCTCTGTCATGGTTGTGCTCGCCACAAACCAGGGTCGGACCGCGTGGCTGAGGTGAGGTTATATAAGCACCGACCTTAGACCGCACAGGCTGATCCGGATTGTGCAGTTTATAGTCGTACATAGCAGGGTCGGGACTGGAGAGAGCAGCGTAGTCAGTGGACGAGCCAGGGTCAGGATTGGAGACATCATGGTAAACGTAGTCCAAGCAGGGAGTCGGCAACAGGAGATCAAGCAGGTCATCCTGCTTCAGCGAAATTGCTGCAGGTCGGGAACGGGGTTTGTGCGAGTGGCGTCCACGGCCCATGGCGCCAGTCTCAGGAAGGAGAAGGCTGACCGGAGTGGGCACACCGCCAGGCAGCACTGGTAAACCAATGCTTCAGCGCAGGAGTCCAGGACGAGCTACAGACCTCAGGACTCAGAGACAGGCCTCTGCTATGGGAGGGGCAGCAGGCCTCAGGAAACAGGGAGCTGAAGTTACGCTGGAGATCCACCGCTTCAGCACAGGAACCAGGACACGGCCTCTGAAATGGAGAGAGAGCAGCAGGCCCCAGGAACCAGGAACATGAACAAGGAACAAGGAGCAAGGAACATGAACAGCAACAAGGCGGCCAAACAGGTAGCTGTGGCAAACACAGTGAACATCCAAGAAGGATTATGCTCGGCTGAGAAGGATTGTGGGAATGCAGTACTTAAAGGCCAGCAGGCCAATCCCCGGAGGAGGGTGTGAGGGCACTGCTCCAATGAGTGAGTTCAAGGCTGGAGCTGCAGTAAATAGCTTGCACAGCGCTGTAGATACCAGGGGGCGTGTTCCAGGACTGCCCAGGTCTGTAAGGCAAGGTAAGCAGTAAACTAAGGTGTGGATTCCTTACAGTACCCACCCCTTCAGGTGAGACCTCCGGATGAACATAACCACTCCTAGAGTTGGGGGACCTGGAATTGTTCCGGAATTGTCTAGGATTGGGGGTAGAGTCATGGTCCAGAGACTCGTGGGCACTCCTTTGCATTGCCAGGTATTGGTATAAAAGATGACAAGGCAAGCAGTAAACCAGGTTTAGGGACCGAAATTTTGGGGTACGTACTGAGTATTTCCAACACATAGGAAATAACAGGAGCATCAGAAGGTTCCGAGAGGGATAACCATGGGTTCGCAGAGGCAGAGAAGCAATCAGCAGTGGAACTCCCCAATACTGTAGAACCCTCAGTGAGAGATAGTATTGTCTGGGGAGTAAAGATCACAAAGTCAATGGCAGTGTGTAAAGTTCTAGAGACAATAGGGAGAGAAACACCATACTCAAAGTCATTCTGGGGTACTTCAGGAACTACCGAATGGTCAGTGAAAAGAAACTGCCCTCCCACACTGGAGATTTGGAGCGCGGCAAGGGTTACTTCAGATATGGCATCAGAGTCCGAGGAAGGTATGCTGGTCCTTGCAGAGATTAGAACAACCGCATGGCGCGGACCATGTGCTGCAATGAACTCCACGGGCATCATACTTGTCATAGGAGTGGGAGTAGGAATAGGCTCTGGGGCTTTCATATCTGGAACTTGAGAATTAGGCAGTGGAGGGGCAGCGGAGGGAGGGGAGCTAGCATCTGGAGCTGAAGTCTGTACTTCAGTAACAGGGACCTGAGAGACTACAAGAGCAGCAGCGAGTAGAGGAATAGAATCTGGAGCTGGAGGCTCAGAATCTATAACATTAACATCTAGCACTGCAGGGGCACTGGTAGGAGAACTAGCGTCTGGAGTTGGTGCTTGGGAGTCAGTGATGGGTAGTGGGGGAGTAATGATGGGAGTTAAAGAGACAATAAGCGGTAAGTTGGAACCGGGGAAACTCTTAATAGCAGAAACCTTAGAAGTAAAAAGAGTCTTATCCAAAACTGCAAGGGCCCTAACAACAGGGGTACTTGTCATGACAAAATCAAAAATAGGTATTTTTACTAGTGCGAAAATTCTGATACCGGAACTGCTAGTCAGTGATGTGGGTGTCTGGGTTTGAATAGTGAGAAAATCAGATACAGTGGTAAGTGACTTAGAATCAATCATGAAAGTTTTAGGTTTGCTGGATATGTGTGAGAAAGTACCCTTTAACACAGGAGTTTTAATTTTAGCCCCAGTAACCCAACGGTTGGTGGAGCACATTTAGGTGCAGTGCTAAGGGACTGAGGTTTAGCAAGGGAAGGATAACAAAATAGCTCAGATTTAAACACCTGAATTTGTAATGTAGGCAGGGTGGTCTCTGACTGTACTAAGGGGGTGACGACAGATACGCTGATCTCTGGAGGGGTGCTTGGGCAGAGGCATCAGGGGGACCAAAAGCAAGGACGACCTCCATGGAAAGAGATTCCGAATCTGAAGGAAGGATTTTACTTCTCGGAGTAGCGGGACTGACAAGGCAAATTTCAGAGAGGGGGGAAACTGTGTACAGGCTTCTAGCTAGCACATATGAAAAAGCATCACTTTTGAGTGGGAGCAGTGTGTCAGCAAAAATTCCTGGGAACTCAACAACTTGAGCCTCAGGAGGGGCATAAAGACCACTGTTCGCTTTTAACCCTAGGGTTTGAGAAGAGGAGAACACAGACAGTGCAAGGGGGCAACCACAACTGTGCTGGTCTCTGAAGTGGGTACTTGGGAAGGAGTGTCTGGGAAACCAGAAACGACTACAGATTCCATGACAAGGGGACTATGCGCTGAAGCAGGGATCTCAGTTCTCTGAGTAACAGACTGTGTCATCAAAATACCTGGGAGTGGGGATTCTGCAAACAGGCTTAAGGAAAAACCTGGTTCTTGAATACATTTAACTGGAATCAGTATTTTAGCAGAAGTTTCAGGGGACACGGCAGCGGAAACTTGAGCTGAAGCTAGGGAATTATAGCAAAGAATATCCAAGGACTTCGCAACCTTAGGGGAGTCATTCAGTGCAACCTCTTCTGTCAGACTTGGGGATTCATTCTCTGATGCTAGAAAGGACGCATTAGCCTGGGGGCAGCAAGGATTTACAGCGGTTAATACAGGAAAAACCTCAAGGGTTAAGTCAGGCTGTGCCTGAGAATCAGAAAAAGAGAAGCTAGCCTCCGAAAGTGGGGTCATAGGGGGTTCAGCCTCTGGCCCTATGGACCTAACATTAGTCTGCGGAATACAAGGGTTAACAATGGGGCCCTCATAGAGCAGACTAGCAGGGGTTAAAACAGAAATAACCTCTGGAACAGAGCTTAGAAATTCTGAGTTAGAAAGAGAGGGCAAACAGTGTTCATTCTCTGGTGCTAGGAGAGACTCACTGACCTGAGGAATGCAGGGATTTACAGTGGGGAACTCATAGGCCTGACTAGCAGGGGTTAAGGCAGACATATCCTTGGGGTCTACGTAACGGGAGGTGCAATCAGGGCTAGAGACCGTGGCCGCTTCTGCCTTAGGGGGCAGTGATAGTGGGACAGTTTGGTCTTTTTTTGGAGAGGGAGGTACCCCCACAGGTTTAGCAACTGGACTGGCAGTTCGGGGGAACTGCCAAGCAGCAGCATAGCTGGCGAGGAGGGGGTCCTGTTCTTTTATGCAAATATACAATGTTAAGGAAAGTACATGGAGCGTATCTTGAGCCTGAGCCAACATGAAGAGGGCGTCCTGTTGTACTACGCGAATGTCCACTGATAAGGCCAGGGTATATAGTGCCTCTTGGGCGTCGGCCAGTTCCACAGGGTTCACATTATCCCAGGTTAAAGGGGAACAAGGGGAGCGAACACAAGCGACCAGAGACTGTTTAAAGTCCTTGAGGCAGTAAGCCTTACTAATGAGATGATAACGGCATTTTTTTTGCAAAGGGGTTAAACCTTCATACATAAACTGATCTTCAATCAGGGGTAGTATTTCGCACAGATACTGGTTTTTAAACTGGGACTGGTCCGCAGGCCGTGACAGGATTTCAGATACAAACATACCAACCTTCACCACAGGGCGGTCCGATTTTGTGGGGCCGAGCATACTGTCATGGTTGTGCTCGCCACAAACCAGGGTCGGACCGCGTGGCTGAGGTGGGGTTATATAAACACCGACCTTAGACCGCGCAGGCTGATCCAGATTGCGCAGTTCGTAGTCGTACATAGCAGGGTCGGGACTGGAGAGAGCAGCATAGTCAGTGGACGAGCCAGGGTCAGGATTGGAGACATCATGGTAAACGTAGTCCAAGCAGGGAGTCGGCACAGGAGATCAAGCAGATCTTCCTGCTTCAGCGAAATTGCTGCAGGTCAGGAACGGGGTTTGCGCAAGTGCCGTCCACGGCCCATGGCGCCGGTCTCAGGAAGGAGAAGTCTGACCGGAGTGGGCACACCGCCAGGCAGCACTGGTAAACCAATGCTTCAGCGCAGGAGTCCAGGATGAGCCTGTGCGGGGAGAGAGAGCTACAGACCTCAGGACTCAGAGACAGACTAACATTCTGACATATTTCTTCAAACAGGTATATGTGAGCTGGATTCTACTACTATCAATAGCTACAGATTGTAAAATGTATTAATTGGTATGTCTCCAATCAATTTGCAAGATCCTAAAATGTAATTAACAATTTGGTGTGTCTGAGTTGATTAGGCAGACCCCTCCCTTAATTGTTAGTCAATGTGGCTGTGTTTTAGAATACTTACGGCAGGATACCTTGGCTGTGAGCCATATGGCTGTGTGTAACATCAAAGTGTAACATTTAAGTGTGTGGAGTTAATTTTGGAGGTGAATATTGGAGGAAGATCTGGACTCTGAACAACAACTTTATACAGTAACTGTGAGAACTTTACTTTCTAAAAGTTGTGATTATTTGTACTCTTCCTATAATCCAATAACTGGTAAGTCTCTCCTCCTATATCTCACTATGCCCTCCTTATGTTTCCTCACTCCTTGGTGATTGTCCCTGTTCTCTCCAACTTCCCCACTCCCCACTGCACCATAATTTATACACCTTTCGCACAACAACCCTCAATAAAAAATCACCCCCACAAATCCTCTATTCACACCCTCTATCTACTCCTTCCTGCTGCTGGGGATCTCCCCTAAGCGTGAAGCCAGACATACAAACCTGATCTCACCCACGGCTCCCTGCCATCTCTCCCCTGTAAATGGTGTTAACCTTTTCATTTAACACTGACTAGCCTTAAAACTTGCCCCACAAATCAAGCATCCCAATAGCCTGCACTCATGGCTATTGTCCCACAGTCACTTATACCACCCATTGTGGCCAAGCCCACAAATCTACAGCACTTATTCCCTCACCTGCTGTCTCTGTAAGTTCCCCCTCAAACCTCTTAGATTGTAAGCTTTTCGGGGCAGGGATTTCCTTTCCCATTGTTTGATTTTGCTGCACTTATTGTATTATTATAATTCCCTGTACTGTATTCTTTGTTAAGCGATGAGTACACTTTTGGCGCTATATAAATAAAGACATACAATACATACAATATTGGTCAAAAAATAGAGAAAAAAGTGTATTTACACTATCTCTCTAGCTAGAAGCTCATTAATAGATCCACTCCGGGACTATTAAAACGTAACATTTATTGGGTATCATATTAAAATAAAGTCTACATGCATGAAAGTCATAATGTGTAATAGGTGTAATAAAAATAGGGTGGGAGTGAGGCAGGGGTGATAGGGTTGTGCTAAAGGTGTATTGCCAAGTGTATACTAACCATCAAATAGGAAAGGTAAGTATGCAATGTTACCACCTAAAGACTCCTATCCATGATAGGGCAACTGTACCTCATGGGTGCCTCTGTTTGTATAGCTATGAGATCTAATACTAATATAGGTATGACATGCAGTCACTGGCACAGCATACTGATCAAACCAACCTATGATTGCCTGATGTGGAACCAAGCTGCTAAAGTAACCTACAATGATTATATCAGATGTGAAGGTTATAACAAACCCAGATGGAATAACAAATAAATAGTACCCTCATATATCACAAGACAGAGTAAGGTAGTAACTCCTTACCACTATAATGTATGCACAGAGGTTCCAGCACAATAATAGGTTGGTGGTATGTGGATTGAGCCTGTGCAGGATAACAACTCTACACGTTAAATAGTAGTGTGTCAATGTATAACTACTGTTGAAGATAACAACGGCGTGTAGAGTAATGTGCTCGTGTGCTGTTGAGATAGCTGCCAATGTAAATGCTGGTATGATAAACTGACAGCCCACTGTCAGCAATGCTGCAATGTGTCTAAATGCGGTCAACAACCTGAGGTAAGATGTAATATATCCACAGGGAGGTATAGCCTATGATTGCACTATATACTGTAAGTAGTAATTTGCAAATGACAGTATAATGGTGCTAATGCTTAAATACTGCACCGACACACTTTATTCGAGCAAATACCCAGTATGTACCTGGCAGATACCTGGAATGCGCCGCTCCTCACCTCTGACAAGCCCCGTTGCGTTTGCCTTCCCAGCCTGGGTTCATGCCTGGCTGACGGGCGGCTAATCTGTTAAATGATAATGATAAGGATTTAATAGGCTGCAATGCTTCGCGTGTCTACCAGATGGCATAAATTCATGAATTGTAATGCAGTATATATATATATACTGTGCTGTATTGCAGCCAGTGGGAATAAAATGCTTAAATCCCTGCATGGAAAATACCTCAATGCACTCGGGCAGAAAACAGTCACAAACCTCAATACACCCGGGTATACCCGAATTCGTGGGACTAGCCAAGCTCGAATAAAGTGTGTCGCCAGTGTAGCAATGCACCAATGTCTATGCAAAAGTAACCATATCAGGTAGTGCTGGCCATATAAAAACCTCTAAATGTATATTGCAGCAAAAAGTAATAAACATAGCAGAATATGATACAGAGTAGTCAGCAATGGTATTTAGACAGTGCATGCAGTGAATGCACACGGCGGTGCCAAAATAAGAATCTCAAACAGCACACAATTGCCAAGCAGCATAAGAAGCTCAAACGGCACACAAATGCCAAACTGCATGTGGTTAGCTAGTAGCAACCTCGTGTGGAAAACAATTACCAACGGTACACTACTCCCAGTCTCCTCCCAGATGACGTCACAACGTCGAACGCCCTACGCTTTTCCCACAGAGATTCGTCATGGGGCGAATGAGTGACAGCCGAGGCGGGACCTGCATTTTATAGCATCTGTGGTTGCCATGGCAACCGTAACCAATCAGAATTAGTGTGTATGTTATATACACTGCTGTTTGCGCAGGTCATCCCCTGACCTCACCCGGGAGTCAAAGGGTTAACTGGGCTAAGACTCAGAACAGTGATTTAACCCTTGTTATAACCTGTAAATGTATTTTCCCCTGTTCCCCTGTTCCATGGTAATGTCTGGTTTAATCAGTGTCTGCATCACACACACTAGAATCCATCCGGTAGCACAAGGGTTAATAGCCCTTTAATGATTATAGCTCTTTGTGTAATTTTCCCGCCTTTTCAGGCACCATTTTGCAGGTCCCCATTGGCCGCCATTAGGTCTCAATGCATTCTAATGGAGAATCTTGTTGTTTTAGTCCTGTTTCCTGTAAAGACCAGCAGGTGGCGTCCGAGAGGGAGAGCGGCGGTTTCCCATTGAAAGTCAATGGGCCCATTGACTTCAATGGAGATTCCTCGAGGTAACTTTCGAAGAACAAGTTGGCTGCCGTCCAGACCGCAAACCGCAAAGCGGATACATTTTCAATAGGAGAGCTTTGATCACTTACAAGTCAAGGTCCACGTCAAGTGGCGTGGGAATAAACAGTTCTAGGGCCCCTAGGAATAAAATTCTTTTTGCCCCTAGTTCCTAGGCTTCCCCCCACTCGACCACAACCGGGTCCCCGAATCCTGGACCCCCGATAAGGGTCGAACCAGATAGAGTGGGTCGCGCCATAGGCTTTGCCGGCGGCGGCAAAAACAGCTCAGAAAAATGACTAAGTGGAAAAAGCTGAAATTTGGTACTCCATATCTCCGGTTCCGGAGGGCCCAGCGGATCAAGGTTTGGGGTATCTGCAGTCACTGCTCCAGCATCACTGCAGAACCATCCTTGACCCTCCTGGACCAACCCGACAGAGTATGGACCCCCTTGAAAGTTCGGGACTTTTCCCATAGACGTCAATGGCGGAGAAACCCCATTGACTTCAATGGCGGCAATTTACCATTGAAAGTCTATGGCGGAGAAGCCCGTTGTTTTCAATGGGGATTTAGTGAAAAGTTGAGATTTCTTTTTTAGCGGAGATTTTTGTATTAAAGTGAAAAATGATTTAATGTGCATTTGTGTATCTCCGGTACCGAAGGTCGTAGCAAGTCTCCTTTTGGACCATATGGTGTCCCAGTTCTGGCAATGAGAACTGGGAAGTTTGGACCTGCTAGACCAAACGGAACCGGATATTTTAATACGTTTATGTTTATGTTTAATACTGTGTCCCAAGGTATGGACAAAGACACAGAGGAAATTCCTTTGCATACCAGGGTAGCAGATGGCCCTAGAGGCGACACAATGTCTAGGACTTAAGTATTGTTCAAAGGGTTTTGTCACCCTCCCTGTTTATTTGAGGGCGGAGAAGGCTCAAAACAGAGCAGTTTTTAAGTGTCCCATTTAACACCTTCCAATAAAGGTTTTCCTGCCAGAGATCCAAATGGGTAGACTGGCTGGCATTCCATTTGCATATGTGGGGCTACAGAAATGAGACCCCAGAGTTCTACTGCGCCTGTGCCAGCTAGCAGAGGGGCATGTGTTAAAATGTGTTCCCACGTTAAAGAGTGGCTGGAGGTAATTGAAAACCAATCACAGGTACTTAATGTTAAGGATAGAGGGACAACAGGTTTATAAACTGCTGTCCACCTTATATCCTTTGTCTTCGTTTGCTGATATGGTTACCTGATATCACCTGAATGATTACCTGATTGCTGAAGAGAAATGCTACATCAAACTTCTCATTCCCCAACCCCTAAGTAAGTGTACCTCTTGTCTGTTACTGTATTATTCTTGTGTTCACCTATCCAAAGGAATAAAATCACTTTATTATATCTTACGCCTCGTTCAGTTCAAACCCAGTTATTTTTTGTGTAATATTAATAGACCTGTGTAGGCTATCGTCACAGGCATATTAATAAAACTGGTGGCAGCTGGCGGGACTGTACTGGACCTGGACTACAGTATTCTGCGGGGTACTGTGATCCAGTGGGAACTTGATGGTAATTGCAAGTTCCTGGGACTAAAGATATTGAACACACAGTAGTGCAACAAGTAACGCAAGTTGTCACACCACCTCACTGCTGCGACCCAGAACCATGAGTGAAGAGGAGAGCATCTATTACCTGAGAACTAGAACTCAGCTAAAAGAAAAGTGCCGTGACTATGGACTGGAATATGCAGACCAGGAGGTTGAGGACATGGTTGCCGCAATCACAGCCTATGAAGCCGAGCATCCAGAGGCTCTGGAGACAGCTCAGCTTGCCCTTATACCACCGCCCGGAGATCAGGGACTGAACCCAGTGCCGGGGCGGAAGAATCCCGGGGAGGGAACAAGTGCACCTCCCGGGAGGAGTGCAGCAGGAGGGGTACTGACAGCTGCGGCTACCAGTCCGTTTACCCCTGAAATGTTGGCACTGATTACAACGTGGGGCGACCGAGGGACAGTGGAGGAGCGGCTACAGTTTATTTCTATGGCAGTGAACAGACCCGCTTATTGCCCCCCGGTCCGACCCCCCAAAGATGACCTCCAACTGGACAAGCACAGTCTCACCAAGTATGTGGAGGGCACTGATCGGATTGACATGTTTTTAAGGAACTTTGAAACGCAGTGCCGGCGGTACAAGGTGCTCCCCCAGCATAGGGTTGCACGCCTGGACCCGCTATTCTCCGGCTTGGCTAAACAGACTTTGATGGCGCTTTCAGAGGAGTATGCTGATGACTATGACCACCTGAATGAACTTTTGCTGTTTCAGCACGGTTTTACCGCTGAAGCTTACCGGGATAAGTTCCGGCTGGAGGAGAGGCACCCTCAGGAGACCTATGTCACTTATGTGACCCGCATGGCTTTGTACGGGTTACACTGGGTGGAGGGCGCTGAGGCCAGGACCTACCAACGCCTGCTGAACCTCATATTTCAGGAGCAGCTCATGCAGCAGTGCCCGCCGGCGGTGAGGGCTTTTGTGTATGATAAAAAGCCCAGAACCTACACCGAGGCGGCAAGGATGGCAGATGACTATGTGGACAGCCGTTCCCAGATGACCACCAAGGCGCCAGCCAAAGCGGCGATCGCGCCGGTGCCGGCCAAGAAAGCTGTGAGTACCCCCCAGTTGACCCATAAGCCGCCTGCGGGCAGCGGGTCACAGAAGGCGGGAGAGCTCCGGCATGAGCGCCGGTGCTACAATTGCAACAGCACTGGTCACATCAGACCAGATTGCCCGGAACCCCTGCGTTCCAACGGACCCTATCGAGGGCAACGCACCCCAGCTGCGAAGCCGGTAGCCCATGTGCGGGTGGCTTCCACCAAAGAACCAGGACCGGTCATGGAAACAACTCCCAGCGAGACGTCCTATGTCACCCCTATCCTGGTTACATCGGTGCCTACAGCCAGGAGCGGAGGACATCACAGTGCAGACCTGCAGCAGACGGACGGCCGGAGCAAACATCTCACCCCGGTCACAGTCGGTGACCGGCAAGCAGTCGGCTTGCTTGATTCAGGAGCTGCAGTGACCCTGGTCCGACCTGATATGGTCCGGCCAGAGGAATTGCTCCCAGGCCCTGGGATGCAGATCACTGTGGCCGACGGAGAGCCACGTTTCCTGCAGGTGGCCCGCATCTTTTTGGATTGGGGGGTGGGCCAGGGTGTGCGGGAGGTGGGGGTTTTACCCGGTTTGGATGCTGAAATTATTTTGGGCAACGACCTGGGACCGATGACCTGCACCTACGACCATGTGCCCCAGCCTGCTGCAGTGGCGGCGGTTACCCGGAGCCAGACCGCGGCAATGCCGGCGGTGGCCGCTCCAGTCCCCCAGCCTTTGGGACCAACGTTAGCGGAGGGCACAGAGGAGCCTGGGGAGGTAAACCAGGATCAGTTGCAACCACAGGCTGACTTACTGTTCCCCTTTACCTTGTCCCCTTCCCCTGACAATGACATGACTGGGGGGTGGCCAGACTTAGGGAGGCAGTGAAGGCAGACCCTACCCTGTCCAGCGTGAGACTTCGGGCGTCCGAATCTCAGGCAGGGGAAGGCACTGAACGCTGCCTATGGCATAAGGGACTCCTATACAGAGAAGAAGGGAACCCGGGGATAGAGGAGGGATTGACCGGTAAGCGACAGCTAGTAGGGCCCCAGGGGTACCGACAGCAATTGTTACGGGTAGCTCACTCTATTCCGTTAGCGGGACATCAGGGGGTCACGAGGATGAGAGCCCGGTTATTGCAGCGTTAATACTGGCTGGGGGCATCCCGAGATGCGAGCAATTTCTGCCGCTCTTGTGATGCCTGCCAGCGAGTAGGTAAGGCGGGCGACCGTGTGGAGGCACCCCTGAGACCCCTACCGATAATAGGGGAACCCTTCCAGAAGGTAGCGATGGACCTGATAGGACCCCTCATGATTCCTAGCAGGTCAGGGAAGCGCTACATCCTCACGGTGGTGGATTTTGCCACCCGGTACCCTGAGGCAGTAGCGCTTGGCACCATAAGTGCCAAGACAGTGGCAGCAGCTTTGCTGAACATTTTTGCAAGGGTAGGTTTTCCTAGTGAGATCCTAACCGATCAGGGGTCGCAGTTCATGAGTGAACTGATACATTGTCTCTGGGATGCGTGCGGTGTACAGCACCGGCGCACTACCCCTTACCATCCCCAGACAAACGGATTATGTGAGAGGTTTAACGGGACCCTGAAGCAGATGCTTCGGATCTTTATAGAGGCGGAGGGGAAAGACTGGGAGATTCACCTGCAGCACTTGCTGTTTGCCTACCGAGAGGTACCGCAAGAATCTACAGGCTTCTCCCCCTTTGAGCTACTATATGGCCACAGGGTACGTGGACCTCTGGACCTATTCCGTGAGGGATTGGAAGGGGAGACTACCGCTACTGATGCTTCAGTGATCCAGTATGTGGTAGATCTCAGAGACCGGTTAGAGATGCTCATGGGGGTGGCCCAGGACCACCTCAGGGCTACTCAAACCAAGCAAAAGCAATGGTATGACCAGCAGGCCCGTAGCAGAGACTTCATCCCAGGACAGCAGGTACTTGTTCTCAAACCCACTCGGGAGAACAAGCTGATGGCTGCCTGGTCAGGACCGTACTCGGTTATCCGAAAGGTGAATGAGTGCAACTATGTTGTACAGGTAGCGCCTGAGAGGCACAAGACATACCACATCAACATGTCGAAAGAGTACAGAGCACCGAGTATGGGAGCAGTGCTGGCCATTTGTAGCCCACTGCTGGAGGATCCGGCAAGCAATGCTCTGCCTGATCTCCTAGGGGAGGCAAAGCAAGGAAACACTGTTGAGCAGGTAGAGATAGGGGCACAGTTGAGTGCTAGGCAGAAGGTAGAAGCCAGGGACATGCTAGCTCAGTTCAGCGCCCTCTTCACTGACATGCCAGGGACCACACATCTCACCAAACACCCAGTACACACAGGGACCTGCAACCTCTGCATAAGCACGCTTATAGAGTGTCAGCAGAGGTCAAGACAAGTATGGAGAGAGAGATTGAGGAGATGCTGACCCTAGGGGTAATTACTCCATCCCAGAGCCCTTGGGTAAGTCCAGTAGTCCTAGTGCCTAAGAAGGACAAGACCACCAGGTTTTGTGTGGACTACCGGTTGCTCAACGCTGGGACGATGTCAGATGCTTACCCCATGCCCCGCATGGATGAGATACTAGATGAACTCGTGGGGGCAAAGTATCTGACCACCATGGATTTGAGTAAAGGTTACTGGCAAATCCCCCTGACCCTGGAGGCTAGGGAAAAGTCAGCATTCATCACTCCAAGTGGCCTCTATGAGTTTTTGGTGATGCCATTTGGGATGAAGAATGCCCCGGCTACCTTTCAACGCCTGGTCAATAGGTTACTGGAAGGGATGCCGAGCTATGCCAGGGCTTACTTAGATGACATTGCTGTCTTTAGTAATTCCTGGGAATCCCACATAGGACATGTAGCTGCAGTGCTGGATAGGATCAGGGAGGCTGGGCTTACCTTAAAACCCACTAAGTGTATGGTAGGGATGGCAGAAGTCCTGTACTTAGGGCACAGGGTGGGTGGAGGGCATCTCAAACAAGAGCCAGCCAAGGTAGAAGCCATAGTTGAGTGGCCTGTTCCAAAAACCAAGAAACAGGTCATGGCATTTTTGGGCACCGCAGGGTACTATAGGAAATTTGTCCCACAGTACAGCGCCCTGGCCAAACCCCTGACTGATCTGACCAAGAAGCAACTGCCTGTGCTTATTACCTGGTCTCCTGCCTGTGAAACTGCTTTCCAGGCCCTGAAAACTGCACTTGCTGGAGCCCCTATACTGGCTGCTCCAGACTATACCAAGCATTTTCTTATACAAACTTATGCCTCAGACTTTGGTGTGGGGGCTGTGTTGAGCCAGGTGGGGGACGACGGCAAAGAGCACCCTGTGGTGTATCTAAGTCGCAAACTGCTCCCCAGGGAAGTGGCATATGCCACCATTGAGAAGGAGTGCTTGGCCATTGTGTGGGCACTCAAAAAGCTCCAGCCCTATGTCTATGGGAGGGCTTTACGGTCATCACAACCCCCTGAGTTGGCTACAGAGGGTATCAGGGGAAAATGCCAAACTGCTGAGATGGAGCTTGGCTTTGCAAGAATTTGAATTTACCATTCAACACAAGAAGGGCAGTGAAAACAGCAATGCTGACGGACTTTCACGCCAGGACTATCCCTCTGAGACTGAGTTCATTAATGGTGCCAGCAGTGCCCCACTCCCCGTTTGGGGCCAGTGGGCCACAGGTCACCCATTAAGAAGGGGAGGTGTAGAGGGAGAAAGGGGGTGGCCCGGGATTAAAGGGTTTACACCCCATTTGGCCATCCCCTGACCTCACCCGGGAGTCAAAGGGTTAACTGGGCTAAGACTCAGAACAGTGATTTAACCCTTGTTATAACCTGTAAATGTATTTTCCCCTGTTCCCCTGTTCCATGGTAATGTCTGGTTTAATCAGTGTCTGCATCACACACACTAGAATCCATACGGTAGCACAAGGGTTAATAGTCCTTTAATGATTATAGCTCTTTGTGTAATTTTCCCGCCTTTTCAGGCACCATTTTGCAGGTCCCCATTGGCCACCATTAGGTCTCAATGCATTCTAATGGAGAATCTTGTTGTTTTAGTCCTGTTTCCTGTAAAGACCAGCAGGTGGCGTCCGAGAGGGAGAGCGGCGGTTTCCCATTGAAAGTCAATGGGCCCATTGACTTCAATGGAGATTCCTCGAGGTAACTTTCGAAGAACAAGTTGGCTGCCGTCCAGACCGCAAACCGCAAAGCGGATACATTTTCAATAGGAGAGCTTTGATCACTTACAAGTCAAGGTCCACGTCAAGTGGCGTGGGAATAAACAGTTCTAGGGCCCCTAGGAATAAAATTCTTTTTGCCCCTAGTTCCTAGGCTTCCCCCCACTCGACCACAACCGGGTCCCCGAATCCTGGACCCCCGATAAGGGTCGAACCAGATAGAGTGGGTCGCGCCATAGGCTTTGCCGGCGGCGGCAAAAACGGCTCAGAAAAATGACTAAGTGGAAAAAGCTGAAATTTGGTACTCCATATCTCCGGTTCCGGAGGGCCCAGCGGATCAAGGTTTGGGGTATCTGCAGTCACTGCTCCAGCATCACTGCAGAACCATCCTTGACCCTCCTGGACCAACCCGACAGAGTATGGACCCCCTTGAAAGTTCGGGACTTTTCCCATAGACGTCAATGGCGGAGAAACCCCATTGACTTCAATGGCGGCAATTTACCATTGAAAGTCTATGGCGGAGAAGCCCGTTGTTTTCAATGGGGATTTAGTGAAAAGTTGAGATTTCTTTTTTAGCGGAGATTTTTGAATTAAAGTGAAAAATGATTTAATGTGCATTTGTGTATCTCCGGTTCTGAAGGTCGTAGCAAGTTTCTTTTTGGACCATATGGTGTCCCAGTTCTGGCAATGAGAACTGGGAAGTTTGGACCTGCTAGACCAAACGGAACCGGATATTTTAATACGTTTATGTTTATGTTTAATACTGTGTCCCAAGGTATGGACAAAGACCCAGAGGAAATTCCTTTGCATACCAGGGTAGCAGATGGCCCTAGAGGCGACACAATGTCTAGGACTTAAGTATTGTTCAAAGGGTTTTGTCACACTCCCTGTTTATTTGAGGGCGGAGAAGGCTCAAACCAGAGCAGTTTTTAAGTGTCCCATTTAACACCTTCCAACAAAGGTTTTCCTACCAGAGATCCAAATGGGTAGACTGGCTGGCATTCCATTTGCATATGTGGGGCTACAGAAATGAGACCCCAGAGTTCTACTGCGCCTGTGACAGCTAGCAGGGGGGCATGTGTTAAAATGTGTTCCCACGTTAAAGAGTCGCTGGAGGTAATTGAAAACCAATCACAGGTACTTAATGTTAAGGATAGAGGGACAACAGGTTTATAAACTGCTGTCCACCATATATCCTTTGTCTTCGTTTGCTGATATGGTTACCTGATATCACCTGAATGATTACCTGATTGCTGAAGAGAAATGCTACATCAAACTTCTCATTCCCCAACCCCTAAGTAAGTGTACCTCTTGTCTGTTACTGTATTATTCGTGAGTTCACCTATCCAAAGGAATAAAATCACTTTATTATATCTTACGCCTCGTTCAGTTCAAACCCAGTTATTTTTTGTGTAATATTAATAGACCTGTGTAGGCTATCGTCACAATTATGCTACAGACAAAGTTAGAGACTGGAGACGACATGATAGGAGAGACAGATCAAAACATTATACTCCTAACAAATACTACAAGAAAAACAAAACTGATAGATACAGAGATAATAGTAGAGATCAAGGAAACACTCATTTGACACCTAAAGAGAAGGACAAAAATACCAACAGAACTGAAAAGAAAACACATAAATCTCAGTTCTCTTGTCCTACAGAAAACAAATTTGAGGTCTTACAAGACAAGGGGGAACCATGTGAGGAGGTTTTGGTGGAAAAAAAAGAAATTGATAAAAGTAGTGGTACTATACCAAAAACCCAAAATAGAGATTATATTAAAAATAATTCAGATAGTAATGCTTCTACTACAAAATCTCATACTGCTTCTTTTTTAGAGCTAGTGACACAACAAGAAAATCGAGAGAGCGGGAAATCTTATCCTCTGTGGGATCGGAAACCAACATATCATTCAAATACCCCTCAATGAAGGTGGGTTTTTTTTGTTTTTGTTTTTTTTGTACATAATTTTGATGATTTTTTCTATTTTCTATTCATTTACACTTTTTTGTTACATTTATTTAGATGTATATGTTACACTTATACACATCATCAATTTACGATGAGTAGTATGATGTTTTTTATCTGTCTCTACATCATTTCCATCTTGAAGAAGAAGTACTATCTATCTGTGTAATTTAATCAAGATGGTATATATAAGTAATTATATTGCATAATAGATTTTTATCCCCATTTAGCAATGTCGGCCAATATAGGATTTGATTCTCAAAATATACTATGGTGGATCATAGCCTCATCTCTACCTTTCAAATCACACAGAATGTAATTCATTTTTATACTCTGTGTGATTATTTCAAGCTTGTTATACTTATTACATAATTATATTATATTTATTTTTAATAATTCATCTTCAATTCTAAATATTTGATATTTTGATTTATTAGTGTAATTGTATTATTTAGTTAGATCCATTGTCTTCATTATTATACATACATTGATATAGTAAATTGATAACATTGATGATTGATCGAAGCATTGATATTGAATAGAGTCATCATGTTCACTTATGTTTAAAACCTACTATACTTTACTAGTCACAGGTGGTATAGCTTTGTAATTATCTGTATGTGATCAAGTATTTACAGATGCAAGGAGATTCTATTTATTTACCATTTATTTATAGTGCTAATTATGTATTTACCGTTTTCTGTTTATTTGTTTAAATGTTTTGTTTTTTTTATATATTTTTTATGTGTTTATTTTACAATTACTGCTAATCCCAATACTGTTCTTTTATTCTTAAATATTTATTTATTCATTAATTCAATCAGCCACATCTAGTACAGATGACCTTTAGGACTCTAATTGATTTGAACCCATTTTTGCATTGCATGATCTATTGGACTATGGGACTATAAATAAAAAGTCAATTCAATTGGAGTTCATCCGCTGATGAAATCCGCTGAGATGGATGAAATGCGTAGGGTCACGTGGCATAGGAACTATGGTGGTCGAGCAGTCCAGACACCAGAGTGAGGATGTCAGTGAAGGATTTCCCTGGTCCCTGATTGGTGAGAGGCTAATGGCGGCCGCACTGAACAGAGGTGAAAGGAAAAATATCTTTTCGGTGACTACAGCAGCAGCAGCAACATCCATTTGCAGTGATTTCCACCGCATTCAAACGGAGGACGGCTGTGAAGTCTCACGTCCATCTGGTGCATGGGCTGGTCCCATAACATGCCTTTATTTTATTGACAAAGTGTGAGTGTACATTTTTTCTGTCCATGGAATATTAAACTTTTTATATCTGATTTTATACAAGGATCGGGCGCTTTTTCTTTATCTTTTCTAATATATATTTATATATATATATACCTATAGAACAGAAATACCCGGGCGCTACCTATAAATAGTTAAATGATGGATATGGGTGTAATAACAACCTTGGTAGTGGGCAAGGTCTCCCTCTGTTTCTTTTCCTCCTGTGACTCTAACTACCCCAAAGGAGGATCTACCCAGGATCCTTTAAAGTAGAGGAGACAAGAGAAAGGGATGGGGGAGCACTGGTGGAATAATAGAGTAGGGTACAGTCTGGTTCAGGTGTGTGAGACTCTGAAGCATTAAGGTGGATGTTTTAAATCTAAAATATTTTTAACACTCACACGGCCTTGTGCAAATGCTTGCGCATCAAGGTATCTTTGCGTCTTCACTTCTTTGCCTTGTGGATTCGATCTCCGCCTCTCATCTGAGCTCTTCCTTTCTTCCTTCTTTGGTATGATGTCACCTTCTTTATCTTGTGGATTCGATCTCCGCCTCTCGTCTGTGCTTTTCCTCTCCTTCTTCTTTGCTGTGGTGTCACCCTCGGAATAAAAGCATATAAATATGAACAAAATATAAGTGCTGGGGAACAAAACCAGAGGTTGAATACTTAAAAACACTCACACGGGCAAGTGTGGGTGCACTCTAAGGGGTGGTATCTGTGGACTCCAGGGGGCAGTCCCACTGCTCCAAATTGCAAAACTTAACGTATGGCAAGTGGTAGGGAAAAGGAAAAGATATATCAAAGTGTTACTACTCACACGGCCAAGTGTGAGTGCACACTTCGAAAGGTATCTTTAATGGTTCCTCCTATCGTCCCTGGATAGGGAATTGTAGCAGCCTCTGATGGTGATTTCTCTCTCTCAGAATGATAAATAAAGTTATAAGCCCAGGGAGTCAAGACTAAAGTCTTTATTAAAAATGAAAATAAACAACAAACACACCGCTTACTCAACTAGTGAGCTGCGGTGTGAGGTGAGGTAAAAGGCCAGTCTCTAGGGGATATTTAGCAGGGCTCGTGGTGCTGCAGTTGAACTCTCTCCGCATCCGGATGGAGATCTGCACTTCCCGTGTCCTACTCCCGACGGTGGCCGCAACAGGTCAAAAGAACAGGGGGATTTTGAGCAACGCGTTTCGCCCTATGGGCTTCTTCAGGCTCCGTAGCAGCTCACTAGTTGAGTAAGCAGTGTGTTTGTTGTTTATTTTCATTTTTAATAAAGACTTTAGCCTTGACTCCCTGGGCTTATAACTTTATTTATCATTCTGAGAGAGAGAAATCACCATCAGAGGCTGCTACAATTCCCTATCCAGGGACGATAGAAGGAACCATTAAAGATACCTTTCGAAGTGTGCACTCACACTTGGCCGTGTGAGTAGTAACACTTTGATATATCTTTTCCTTTTCCCTACCACTTGCCATACGTTAAGTTTTGCAATTTGGAGCAGTGGGACTGCCCCCTGGAGTCCAAAGATACCACCCCTTAGAGTGCACTCACACATGCCCGTGTGAGTGTTTTTAAGTATTCAACCCCTGGTTTTGTTCCCCTGCACTTATATTTTGTTCATATTTATATGCTTTTATTCCGAGGGTGACACCACACCAAAGAAGAAGGAGAGGAAAAGCACAGACGAGAGGCGGAGATCGAATCCACAAGATAAAGAAGGTGACATCATACCAAAGAAGGAAGAAAGGAAGAGCTCAGATGAGAGGCGGAGATCGAATCCACAAGGCAAAGAAGTGAAGACGCAAAGATACCTTGATGCGCAAGCATTTGCACAAGGCCGTGTGAGTGTTAAAAATATTTTAGATTTAAAACATCCACCTTAATGCTTCAGAGTCTCACACACCTGAACCAGACTGTGCCCTACTCTATTATTCCACCAGTGCTCCCCCATCCCTTTCTCTTATCTCCTCTATATATATACCTACCTGCTAATGACATCATAAGTCAGCATGCCTGCAGGGAGAGTGGTTTGGATTCTGCAAAGTCATTTTATCCCAGGTGACAGACTAGAAACCTTCATGAAGGTGGGGGTGGCTACCAGGTGATTGTAGGGGGGAGTTACATTTTCCAAGCACATAGTGTTAACAGTTTATGGCCTTTAACCTTTTAAGTGTAAATAGTAATCCTAAAGAGGGGTTGCGCTCTGCCCTATCGAAAATTATGTTGTCCCCAACATTCTGTAAGCAAGAACCTAGCAAAATTGGGACATATAATAAACACAACAGTACTATAATTGTCATGATATAATACTCAGTGTAACGTAATTAACAAATACATTAGAACAATAATTTACCCAAATACATTTGAATACAAATAAGGCGCTGATAAATCCCATGTGTGGGGTGCTTGTGGTCCCCGAGTAACCAATGATCCTGAAGCCCCGTCATACAACCAGAGAGAACCATGCAATAAAGCAATGTTTTTTTGCGTATGTCACAGTACCCCTATAATATCCTCAGTACAATGAGGGAAGATCTAGTACTCACGACCTTGCCGATCATATATCCGCTAGAATACTTGCTGCTGTCTGTTGAATAGAAAAACAGTAAACAAAAAATTGAAAAAAAGGTGGTACACAGCTTGATGAAGGAAAGGGCTAGAGTGCAAAAGATAAACTCAATTAATTGGCCACATAGCAAAAATAAAACAAAGAGAGAGCAAATTGAACCTCTGACGCATTTCACGCCTATGGGTGCTTTATCAAAGACTGGATACCAAACTCATAATGAAGCTTTAAGTACCCGTCCACTTCAAAGGTGCGCTACATGTTAATCATTTCGCTGGGAACTATTGCCTGCAAACTGTAATGATCAGGATCAACTCTATAGTGACACCTCCGGTGGCGGACCATGCTAAATCTAAAATCATAAATCAAATACATATCAAACATTATGTTAAAACTGTTTGGATTAAAACAAGATGTTTTTTCTATTGTAAAAACAAAGTAATGTTATAAATCAATCTATATTATTATACAGTTTATCTTTAATATCATCAGAGTAAAAGCAGAACCTATGGAAAAAGACATGCTTGAATCTTAATTACATAAATATTGAGAAACAGTTTGAATACAGTATAACATACCCAAATCTCATATTGTTGGATTTAAATCTTGGTCCTAGACCTGGATAAATAATATTCAATAGCTATCCATCTCTAATGCTTCTAAAGCACACATAAGTGGGTTGGAGAAATAACGAAAGAGACCAATATTGCCTAAGTCACCACAAAAAGGGGACCACCTAAAAATGGTGATATATAAGGTGATTGAGCAAATTAAAATGTGGACGCTGTAGCATTTACTCATATGTGAATCCAATAAAAATGATAAAATGTCTCCGAAATGTACTTATAAGGTACAAACATTTATGAACTGCAACACCAGTTATGTTATATACCTCCTGCTATGTGGTTGTGGCAAAAGGTACGTTGAGAGAGAAATCAGTCCTTTAAAAATGAGGGTAAAGGAGCATCTTCGCTCCATCAAAAAGACTGATCATAGATACCCAGTGTGATGGTGGGGGGTTAACCAAGCTCACTAATAAAGGTTAAGCCCACTTGGTTACCCCTGATCTGTGTGTTGAGGTCCTAGAGTGTCAGCTCTTGGACCCAGATGTCAGAAATGCATTACTGCGACAGTGTGCAAATTATGCGACATTAAAGATTTATTTGTGTTTTGGCTTTCCTGGGGTGCAGGGACTGGGAAATTTCTAGGCTGTAAGTTTCAGGGTGGGTTTGCCAGAGAAAGTCTTTACAGAATGTGTCTATGTTTCGAGGTTCCAGAGTTATGGGATACCCCAAGAGTTGGATCCGGGAATCAAGTGAGATTCTTGGATGCAGCCAAGCACATTGCTCCAGACAAGCTCTGACTCTGAAAACACTCGTATGACTCACTGCCAGGATTCCTGCTGCAGTATCATCCAGACACGGTAAACAGGCATGAAGGGGTTAATGTCTACCTGCAATCATACACGGGGTCCCTAGTATAAAGAGGGGTCCCTAGTATAAGAAGGGATGCTCAGATGCATGCCCAGGTACCCTGAACCTGGTATAGGGTTCAAGGGGTGCTCCAGCTAAGTGAAAAAGCTGAGAGTGATTTCTTGTGTGGAAACGTTTTAAAAGTTGTTTCTAAAGTGTGCCAAGAATGAGGCTAGTGAGTGTAGGCAATATATACCCTCGCTCCATCCCTGACATCAGAACAGGGACTTATATATTTTATCACACAAAAGACAGGACACAGTGGACTAGAGTATCAGCTCTTTTGACCAGATGGCTACCAAGCTTGGTGCCTATGGGTCTGTTCGGAGTCTGGGCTTCAAAGCCTCAGGAATGCCAAGGTGTTAGAACAGGAGGGGTACTACAGTTCTGCTTGAGTACCCACATCCTGGGCTAACACAGGGCTATCTGGCCACCATTTGCCAGATCCCAGACTCTGTAGAGCCTGGACAGTGTGTGGGCTCAGTATGCAAAGACGCAGAGGTACCAGGTTGGCGCATGCCTCTTTGCAGAATGAGAAAAGGTGCCCACCCGGCTTTACAATACCGGCAAATCAGAGATTGGCTGGCAGGGAAATTCCCATGCTCTGATAGGCTGTAGATGTTTGTAAATGGGACACTGAAACCCATAAGGAGCTTTGCAGCTAATCAGGAGCACAGATCCCAAGCGCCAAACCATCAGCGGCAAATTCAAAGATGCTCTGTACTAAATAGACGTGAGCCGGCTTCAAAGATTTTGACTCAAGAATTCTTCTAAGTCTCACTTCTGAAGAACGTAGCGGTCGCGTCTGGCATTGCATGCCAAAATCAGTTCCAGGACTTTAGTGAGTACCTACCGGTAATTGGAAAGGGCTCCTACAGAGGTCATTTTTGTAAATTTTGTTTAAAGAATAGTTTTATTCATTAGCCCCGTTCCCAGTAAGTGTGTTAACCCTGTAAATTGTGTTACATTGTGCGTATGTCTTTTCCTGAAATAATTACAATTTATTTAACCACCTCAATCATATGATCCCGGTCTAAAAAGGTGTTGATAAACCTGGTCTCCCGTGACACCCAGTATCTAGACACTTTTCCAAGTGCCCCCAGGGGGGTGTCAGCATTTTTTTGTGGCATTGAGCACGGTGCGCTTACAGCAAGAGTAGGTAATAACTAGAATTTGCTCAATCGCCGGGAAATGTATTGGATCTTCACCTTGGGTATACTAGTGCCTCATGGCATAAACATGGACTGGGAGTTTCTGCATTTTCTTTAAACTTAGAAATACGTATTTCTTATTTGATAAATGTCTTTGACAAACAATATTTAGCTGTTAATTTTGTCTGTTATCACTGTCCGTATGCCTTATATATCACCATTATTGAGTGGTCCCACTTTTGGTGGTGATAGGCAATATTGGTCTCTCTCGGTATTTCTTCAACCCTCTTGTGCGTGGCTTAGAAGCATCAGGGATGGTTACCTATTGAATATTATTTATCAAGGTCTAGGACCCAGATATAAATTCAACAATATGATATTTGGGCATGTTATGCTGCATTCAATAACTTTTTCTCGAAATCTATGTAATGAAGATTCATGCATGTCTTTACCATAAGTTCTGTGTTTATTCCGATAATATTCAGGGTAAAATGTATTTTAATATAGATTGATAACACTAGTTTGTTTGTACAATAGAAAGGGCATCTTGTTTTTATCCAAACAGTTTTAATATAATTTTTGCTATGTATTTGATTTTTGATTTTAGATTTAGCATGGTCTGCCACCAGAGGTGTCACTATAGAGTTGACCCTGATAATTACAGCTTGCAGGCAATACTTCCCAGCGAAATGATCAACATGTAGTGTACCTTTGAAGTGGATGGGTATTTAAAGATTCATTTTGAGTTTGGTAACCAGTCTTTGATAAAGCGCCCATAGGCGGGAAACATGTTAGAGGATCCATTTGCCCTCTCTTTGTTTTATTTTTGCTATGTGCCCAATACATTGAGTTTTATCTTTTGCACTCCAGCACTTTCCTTCATCAAGCTGTGTACCACCTTTTTTTTTATTTTTTTTGGTTCCATTTTTGTACTTTCAAAACAAAGTTCTTTTTACAAGGCACATTAATGACTTTAGAAAGTAAATCGAGAAAAATGTAAGTTTTTATTTATTAAAAGCATAAATTCATAGTTATTAAAAACAAACATTAACTACAGTTTAAATATATGCATTGTCCTTGTACATATAAAATACTACATTATATATAATATGTTTACAGCAATAGGTATAGCTATGAAAGTCTGTGGGCTGTGATCATTTTGAAAAGTCAACCTATAAATCAAAGTTTATTTACATAATACAACATTGTACAGTATAGCACACTTATGCGTCTGGTAGATAAGTGTAGAAAGTGTTGATACAAATCATTTGAAGAATACACTGAAGTGTACTGTAATAAAAGGTTGTGCTGAAAGTAATTATATATTAATATTTACAATGTAATTATAGCTAAAACACTATAAACAGCCACTTAAAGTGCTAAACTTTTGCATTATATCTTGCAGTAAACAATTTTCAAATAATTACATAATTTACACAGTAGATACATAAGCCTAGACAGAAGGGACCATAATTGGAGAGCTTTTCAGGACCTTTCACATTGTTTCCTTACTTCCTGTTTAAGTACATGTTGTCCTATAAAATGTTTTTCATGTGTTATCCTGCAGGCCTCAAGTTCTTAATTCCAGACTGTACACAATGCATTTATTCCTCACTGTTACAGTAAATAACTTTAGTTTATCCTACGCCGCTCGAAAAGAGAGTACATTAAACACAAAAGTACCTGAAATTCCACTACCTTTCTAATAATTTACTAGAACAAGTATGGCAACATACTGTATATGTCCTGATTATGAAGTCTGTTGCCAACTTTTAAAGACTTTCAAGATGTTATTAAATAATGAAATATTTAAATGTGCAAAACTGGTATTTCACATGCTCATATAAAGATCAACCTGGTTATGAGGATTTTGAAAGCATAGTTGCAGTGGATATGTCCCAGTATGACACTGAGGTATGTTCTCAAACGTCAACTTATTTCATTGTGGACTTTTTGAGATACATGTATCTGTATCAGACTGAAGTACAGTATACAATATTGCCCAATTAAAAGCAACCACTTACAGGTTATTCATCACTAATTATCATAGTGCTATCATGGATAACCATACACCTGCTGGTCTTCTTTTTGAGAACATTATTTCTTTACAAAGCTGAAAGATTCGTTATCAACCACTTTGCTGAACAGTGGGTAGCAATGCATTGATCTACAGTAAAAACCTGACCATTCTGGTTGCTGACAACAACAGCATTATACATTATGTGGTACATGTTAATGCATGTTAGCAGAGCATATTGTGCTATGGACAGATAGTATTGTTACATGAATTTATGAGCAGATGCAGTTTTAGGATATTTTTAAATGTTATGGGGTATCTATCCTGTTTAATGAGTTTTTAACCTGTATTTGAAATCAATGTCATGTTTTGGCTGTAAGATACCTAGCCCAGCACGGGACTGATCTAGAGGTGGGGATTTAACGTTCTTTTCTATGAGCTCCATCTCAAAGTAAGAAATCAACAAAGTCAATAACTGCTTGATCTCATGTACAGCAAACTGCCGCCCTGGACACATGGTTTTCCCAGATCCAAAAGGCATGTAGTAATATTTTAATTTACGTTCGTGTAGAAAAAAACTGGTCTTTTCTTTTCCATTTTCTTCCAGGTAACGATCATATTTGAAAGCCTGAAACATGAAAAAAACAAAACAATTCAGACACATGAGCTTGGGAGACCACAATATATTTTAACTCTTGGAGATATAAGAAACAGAAGGTGTCATTACTCACCAAAGGATCTTCATAGATTTTAGGATCCAAATGTACCATCTGTGGGTACATTGCGACAATATCATCTTTCCGGATGTTGTATGACTTATTGTGATCCAGTTGTAAAACAAAGTTCTCCTTAGCCACTCTGATATTGAGGGATGCACTGGATAGCCTCATTGCTTCTTTAATTATACTGTCTGTACAAAGTAGAGACAGACATATTTTAGGTTCTTCAGTACCAATACAATATCTATATCACTGTGTCAGGCTTTCCTTCAGATATCACAAAGATATTGGATGCAGTAAAATTGAAGACACGCAGAACATAGAGAAAAAGGCAATACATTGATGTCCAATGCTGACATGACCCTACAGTTATTATCAGTATTATTTCCCTATAGTTCCAATAACCGTTCCCTGTTATTTTGAAACATTATGGATTATGGTGTATACCGAACGTACCTAAGATTGGCATGTCATCTAGTTCATGACGATTCAGAAAAATGTATTTGCCATCAAAGCTGACTTTCTGAGAAGCCTTTTCCAAGACTTGGTGGACCTCTTCACTGGCTGCTTTCATTGCTTGTGGACACCTGTAAAAACAAAACAAAATACAATTTAATTTCACAACTACAGAAAATAACAAATATATTGGATACCTATTATAGAAGAAATTGTGAAATCCAGTGAACTATTTTTAATTAGTTTCCCTCAGTTATGTACAGGTATTATGTGTAATCATTTCGCAATGCCAAAAAGATCACTTGTTTCTCTTGCACTTTTATATTTTTTACACACGTATAGTCTCCCATTATTTATCTATTGTGGAAAAGTAACAAGCAGAATAAAACATAAGAGGGAATGACTGCACATGAAAGGAATTTGCAAATGTTCTTATTTCTTACCTGAGAAGATTGAAAACACACCAGAATGTGGCAGGTAATGTATTAGCTTGTGAAGCCCAAAGGAGTGCTAGGTGAGTCTTTGCTTTATCTGTATCGTTTAAAGTGGAAAGAGTATCATTCAAGAACATCCTGAGACTGACAATGTCAGAGATGTTGTTTCTTTTCCTCAGGTTCTCATGCAGCAGGTCCTTTGCAAGGTTCTCACGGGCACAGTATGCAGTTTTGAATACATGGATTGGTAGACCTGCTACTAGCGCTGGAAATATTTTGTCAAACTCTTTGAAGTTTTCAATGGCATTGAGGATAAGTGCTCTCTGTGCTTCCTGTCTAGCAGGATTGTTACCATCCTTTGAGGTAAACTCTTTGCCAAAAATAGTTAGGTAGCCAGACTCAAACATCACACGATAACAGAAGGCATAGAGCCCATCAATCACCCAGTCTTTGGAGTTTACTTTAGACGTGTTGGGCTGTAACATGGTATGTTGAAGATTCTCCATCATAGCTGTAATTAGAGGACCAAGCGCATCACCCTGCATGGTTTTAA
Source organism: Ascaphus truei (assembly GCF_040206685.1). Taxonomy (NCBI): domain Eukaryota; kingdom Metazoa; phylum Chordata; class Amphibia; order Anura; family Ascaphidae; genus Ascaphus; species Ascaphus truei. The sequence goes on along the minus strand of NC_134484.1, from coordinate 110,124,381 downwards.
TGAAGGTTTCATGCACATTTTCAGTTGTCTTTCCATCAGTGGGATCCATGCTGCTGTGACCAAATGCCTGACACAAAAAATAAATCAATGTAAAATAAATAGTAAATACTAAACTGCAAATTGCACTCTGAAATTGACCATAACACAGCCTCAAACGTCAATGTAAATCACCATTCACAATGTATATTTCCCTCCAATAAAAAGCTTCACAATCTCAATGATGGAATTCACTTGTATATAGTAGTAGGAAACAGTCTATCATTTTAACTTGCGAATCGTTGAGGAAACCACCAACATTTAGAGTGTCTACCCAGTAACAAAGGGGTTAAATCATACTTGTTAAAGTTATAAGAGGCTAAGCAATTTAAAACCAAAATCACCATCCATACTGTATATTAAAGAAGTTTCACGAGGAGTAATATGTTCCATTTGATACACAATTCTAACCTGCTCATTCATAGCTTATATTGTCATTTAAGATCAATTCAGTTTTACAACTAGTTCAGATATTAACATTGAGAAGCATAGTGGATAAGCTTATCTTATTTTATACTCTATAATGCTAGAAAGAATGAGTAATATCATACCTTGGCAGAGGTTGCAAAATGAAACTTTTCCCAGTTGAAATGTCGCCCATGACGCATTACTGAGTTATAGGAAAATGGATCAGTGACAAAATGAACAAATTGTCCAGCAATTTTGCATGTGAAAATGTCCCCAAATTTGTTTTGTCTTGCTCTGAGGAACTCAAGGGGATTGGCACCAAACTGTAAGGCACATCCCAAATAGGGAATTAGCCCATTTTCCAGAGGAGGCTCTCCAGGCTGCCTAAAAATGAAAAACATTACATAATTATTATAATGATATCATTAATAAGTTGTTACCTGCCGGATAGAAAAATGACATTCTCTGGTTACCTATTGAGTGCTATTTGAAATCTCTTTTGTTTGCTTACCTGGGGTACATGTCATGCACATGTTGTGCTGATCAGAAGTGAGGGAGGATGCAAGTTACAGCAGTCACCAGAAATCAGCTGATTGCGTAACCATATTCCAAGGCAATTACTGACACATTTATTACTACTAAATTATGGCACCTACTTGGATTTTCTATTTCACTGTAATAAAAATGACTGAACTTTTTCTTTACAGGCCGCATAAGTGAAGCTGTATGTTCTTGGAACTTCTTTTACAAACAACATCTATGTTGAGGTGCAAAGCAGGTGTAGAATTTGGGTCAAAGAAAAAAATACCAGTTTTATCCAAGAAAAATATATTCCCATAAAAAACAGGGAATTTTCCATTGATAAAACTGTCACCGTTCATTTGCCCAAGTTGTGCACCTAGAAGACCGTGATTGTATTCCCCTTACTCATGTCCAATAAGCAGGAAAAGAATCCTATCCCTGTAATAAGAACAAATTCTGACGTGTTGTAGAGCAATTTAAATGACACTGAATAAAAGATACCATGTTTACTTTAAACAGGGTAAAATGTGAACAATGACCTCATATTATAAATGCAAAAAATATAATACATATAAACCAAAGGTTCTTGTTATCTTACCTTCTTCGAATGCCAACAATAAGCCAGAAAAAACAACACAAAGCCACAACTAATCCCCATATTAGAGATATTGTTAGCATCTTTATAGATGTAATAACCTGATCTGATAAAGAAAGGAGCACACTTTTAGCTTAAAGCAAAGAGCAATGCTGAAGAGCAAGAAAGGGAACCACACTTATATACACACTCAGAGAAAAGGGGTTGTTTCACTAGACTGAACTCAAATAACCATGACAAGCTATTAATTAACCTCTCAGCCAATGGACACCTCTTGTATGGGGCACTATTCTGACAGGTACAGTACCTATCAAAAAAAAAAAAGGATTACCCTAGACCATTGCAGAAATGACCGTGACCGGAGTCCATAGGTTTGAACTGAAGTTCCAATGTAAGCAAAGAGTTGTAATAGTTGATCATTGGAAGGCCACTAAGGTGTGTTCAAATCTCTCATGCATCTTTACCAGCTGTTCACTGTAGTTCAGGCATAGTGGTTACTTGAGAGCAAATTTCACAGTAGATAACCATCACTCATTTTATATATAGATATATATATATATATATACAGTATATATATATATATACAGTATATATATATATATATATATATATATATATATAATATATATGATAATGGTGAAAGGTGGGGTTGCAGACATGTCTAAGATATGCAAATGAGCATACAGTAATATTTCCATTTGCTATATGCTTTGCTGTGGAGGATTTTTGTCACTTTTTTGACCTACCATAACTTAACTAAGTATGGTAAAACCGATCCCTGCTTCATTGTTGCAAAGCCAGTACAACCAACCCCACACTGATGAGACCCATTAAGGTCGAAACAGACTCTCTGTGGGTGGGTTTACTGGCTATGCATCTTAACCCTGGCTGTGCTCAAAGCTGTGACCATGGAGCAAGCTTAAGCCTATAGGGGAACCATGTTGAATGGTTTTGAAGCAAAAGTGTGCTCATTTGCATGTCATTTCCCAGAATCCCTTGCTGCAGTGAAAGTGCTGTGTGCTGGGTGATAATGGTGAAAGGCGGGGTTGTAGACCTGTCTAACACATCCAAATGAGCATACAGTAATATTTCCATTTGCTATACATATATATATGTTTATATATATATATATATATATATATATATATATGTTTTATATATATATATATACAGTGCTCGACAAACCCTGTCGCCAACTCGCCAGCTGCGATCGGATATTGGCTCGTGGCCAGTAACCTTTCCCCTGCTCTCTAAAAAAAAAATCCCCTGCTCGGAAAAAAAAAAAAAAAAATCGGAAAAAAAAAAAATCAGAGCTGATTGGCTGTGACGCGGGATGGAGTTGCCAGGACTTCAAACTGCCCTTTCTGCATGGGTAAGTAATGGGGGGGGGAGGGGAGGAGTGCGTGCGTGCGTGTCTCCTCGTGCGTGTCTCCTCCTCC